>NC_134876.1:101014167-101021667 GCF_041734735.1 Babylonia areolata | reverse complement strand
TTATTTATTTATTTATGTAAGCTTATCTCTCTATTTTTTGTTTTCTCAAGCCCTGACTAAGCGCATTGGGTTACGCTGCTGGTCAGGCATCTGCTTGGCAGATGTGGTGTAGCGTATATGGATTTGTCCGAACGCAGTGACACCTCCTTGAGCTACTGAAACTGAAACTTCTTCTTCTGCTGCTGCTTCTCCTCTTCCTCCTCCTCCTCCCCCTCCTCCTCCTTCTTCTGTTCTTCCTTTTCTCCTCCTTCTTCTGCTCCAGTTCTTGCTGTGCTCCTGTCCTCCTCATACTCGTCATTCTTCTTGTTCATGTTCTTGTTCTTGTCTTTTTTTTTTCTTTTTTTTTTTTACCCGGACTTTCTTGGGTCGACCACCGTTTTATTTTGTATATAAATTACACAATCAACTAAACAACATGGAAATAATCAAACCAATACTTGGCACTCCATAATAACTATATGTCATAGTAATCAGTAGCATTTATGGAATAAATACAACTTTTCATTTACGGATTTTGGGCTTGTTAAAAAAAAAGAAAAAAAGAGAGAAAAAGAAAAAAAAAGACAAAAAAAAAGGAGACAATAATATTGAAGGAATCCGTACAATATCATATGATATATAATATCATATCATAAATCATGCAATCATGTGTACCAAACTTAGAATCAATCTTTTTTTTTTTTCTTCTTTTTTTTTGTGGCCTCAGTTGCATGCAGGTCATGGAGCACCAGAACTTGGTGGGTTATTCTTGTTCTTGTCCTTGTTGTTGTTCCACGGCGCTACACCACGCTGCATGATTCCCCAGTGTTGCCACATTTTGCTCGAAACGAAAGTCTGCAATGAGGCACCACGCAATTAGAACATAATCATTATGCTAGCTGCTCTTTGTCGGGAACCGCTGTTCCAAGAATTCCGCAGCACAGCAGGATAATAAACGTCCGACTAAAACGATGCTCTTACACATCGGAAATGAAGAAAGCCCCTGCGGGGAGAGAAAGATCTACGCGCTGCGATCTGTCAGATGGCGTCATTCTGGTTAGTGTCTGTTGCGCTGCCCCATCCCTGTGGCGGTGATTGTATTGCCCGTTCCCCCTCCTTGTTTAGAGCACCAGGCTGAATCTTTGCCGCTGGGAGGAATCATGGCATGCGTTCCCTGGTGTAAGCGTGCATCATCACCATCGTCATCATCGCCATCATCTTCATCGTCGTCATCATCACCTTCATCATCATCAGCAGCATCGTTGTCATCATCATCATCATCATCATCATCGTCATCATCATCATCATCATCATCATCAGCATCATCATCATCATCATCATCATCATCGTATCACTGACACAACCTTAATGGGGAAGGAAGAGTGGTGTCAAAGCACGACCATAGGATACACGGAAATGTGGAAATGAAGCAGTGAATAAGGAAACCTGTATTGGTGTTCTTCTTTGAATCCCTCTTCGTCCACTCTTTCATTCTTCTGTCTTTTTTTTTTTTTTTTTTTTTTTTTTAAGGGCGGCAATACAAGGGCGTCCAGGAGTCATGACATGGGTGCGGCCCGGCCCCCTCAGAGTGTAAGGAGTTAAGGGCCGAAACACGTGACGGAGGGGGGCGTCTTCTCTGAAGGCCTTCTACTGTCCAAGAGTTTCTTATCACTATTTGCTGTCTGTCGACAAGTGCTGGTTTGACCCTTTGACTGCCGTTGACCAGTACGTTAAACAGTGAAGGCTGTAATCTCACCGTTAGTCAGTGAATGTTGTGATCTCACTGTTAGTCAGTGAAGGCTGTAATCTCACCGTTAGTCAGTGAATGATGTGATCTCACCGTTAGTGAATGCTGTGATCTCACCATTAGTCAGTGAAGGCTGTAATCTCACCGTTAGTCAAATAATGCTGTGATCTCACCGTTAGTCAGTGAAGGCTGTGATCTCACTGTTAGTCAGTGAAGGCTGTGATCTCACCATTAGTCAGTGAAGGCTGTGATCTCACCATTAGTCAGTGAATGTTGTAATCTCACTGTTAGCCAGTGAAGGCTGTGATCTCACCATTAGTCAGTGAAGGCTGTGATCTCACCGTTAGTCAGTGAAGGCTGTGATCTCACCGTTAGTCAGTGAAGGCTGTGATCTCACCATTAATAGGTGAAGGCTGTGATCTCACCGTTAGTCAAAGAATGCTGTGATCTCACCGTTAGTCAGTGAAGACTGTGATCTCACTGTTAGTCAGTGAAGGCTGTGATCTCACCATTAGTCAGTGAATGTTGTAATCTCACTGTTAGCCAATGAAGGCTGTGATCTCACCATTAGTCAGTGAAGGCTGTGATCTCACCGTTAGTCAGTGAAGGCTGTGATCTCACCGTTAGTCAGTGAAGGCTGTGATCTCACCACATTATCAAAGTGAACTAAGGTTAGGATATCACTTATATCCTTTGTTTCGGACTTCTCCACGAGGGATTGTGTTTTTGTGTTTTGCAAAATGAATTCAGCTCTTAAATGTACATACAGAAATAGAGATTGTAACAACTCGCTACCACTCTGGTATTTCACCGAGGCACAGCAGTTAAGACCACGTTCAAATTAAGCTCAGCCAGTTTCTGACAGCCAGTTGTCGTCAGCCTGACACAGCAACTCACTTCAGGCAGACACAGGCAGTTGCTGTCAGTTGCAGTGCTCTCCAGACGGAAGAAACTAATTAATCATTGGGATTTGACACTGCCAGTACCATTGAAGAGTTCCTTCCCTTGGACCAGCCATCACTTTTATTTTTGTGCTTGCGACAAATCAAACAGCTGGCTGGAGAGGGCTGGTGGCCAGTGTGAACACTTACCGCCGGCATGCATGGCGGGAAAGCAGAAAATGACATGCACACAATTCTTGGCTATTTGCTGTCAGGCGCTGGGAGCTACTGGCTGGGCAGAGTGTGAACTAGCCTGAGGGGTGAATTATCCCAGAGGTGGCACAGCAGCATGGCATGGCTGCTATCCGAAACGGTGCTCCGACAGATGGGAATGACAAAAAAAAGTGCCCCCCGGGAAAAACGAGTTTAAGCGCAGAGTGCTGTCAGAATGTGCCATCCTGGTTATTGTCTGTTCCCCCCTTCATGTGCCAGTGATTGAACTGCTGGTGTCCCTTCTGGTTGTTTTGGGACACCAAGGCCAAAGTATTGCTTAAGAGAGAAAAGCTGGAATTGATTCCCAATAAAGGAGGTGTGGGTTTTTTTTTGTTTTTTTTTTTGTTTTTTTTTGTGGGTTTTTTTGTTTGTTGTTTGGTTTTTTTTGTTTGTTTGGGTTTTTTTTCTTAGCCGTCTTTCTGTTCTGCTTATGCATCATTATTACCTTAGATCAATTTCATTATCACCAGCAACTTGTTTCTTCCTTTCTTTGAAGAAACAAACAACCCCCTCCCCCCAAAACAAAACAAACAAAAAAAAAAAAACAACCCAAACAACAACAACAAACCAACAACAAGATGATGTGCTAATGGTTCTAACCAAGTGGAGTTGAGCCATGCTGGCAGTCACACATTACACTTGTTTTCTGTTCAGAGGTACTAGTGGCACAGCCAGATGCACGTCTCAACAGGTTCCTGTCCATGCCGGTGCTCTGAGCTCTGACAGATTGTCTTTAGGGGGGAGAGAATCTCTGAGCTCAGAGCTGCCAGACTGTGTTGGTCTGGTTATTGTCTGGTGTTCCACCGGCACTAAAGGAATTGGATACGTCCCTTCTGGCTGTTCGTGACACGCAGGATGAAACTGCGCAGAGCCAAGGGCAAAACCAGAATTCTGGCGAAGGCGTTTTTTTTTAATAAATTTTTTTAATTCTCTGCTGCTTCTGCATGACGATTATCATCATTATGGTTTTCTTCTTCTTCTTCTTCTTCTTCTTCTTCTTCTTCTTCTGCATCATGATCATCGTCATCATCATCATCTTCTTCTCCTTCTTCTTTTTCTTCTTCTTCTTCCTCTTCTGCGTGTTGTCTGTGTCTGTGTTGCAGTCGTGCAGTGTTGTTTTTTTTTGTTTGTTTTTTTCCCCCCCCACTTTCTTTCCTTTTTTCTTTTCTTTTCTTTCTTTCTTTCTTTTTTTTTCTTTTTCTTTCTTTCTTCATTTTTTCCTTTCTTATATCTTGCTTATATGCATTCGACTTCTTGTCGTCCATGCATATTTGTTTGTTTTTTTGTTTGGTTGGTTGGTTGGTTGATTGGTTGGTGTTCCACCGGCACTAAAGGAATTGGATACGTCCCTTCTGGCTGTTCGTGACACGCAGGATGAAACTGCGCAGAGCCAAGGGCAAAACCAGAATTCTGGCGAAGGCGTTTTTTTTTAAATTATTTTTTTTAATTCTCTGCTGCTTCTGCATGACGATTATCATCATTATGGTTTTCTTCTTCTTCTTCTTCTTCTTCTTCTTCTTCTTCTTCTTCTTCTTCTTCTTCTTCTTCTGCATCATGATCATCGTCATCATCATCATCATCTTCTTCTCCTTCTTCTTTTTCTTCTTCTTCTTCCTCTTCTGCGTGTTGTCTGTGTCTGTGTTGCAGTCGTGCAGTGTTGTTTTTTTTTGTTTGTTTTTTTCCCCCCCCACTTTCTGTCCTTTTTTCTTTTCTTTTCTTTCTTTCTTTTTTTTTTTTTTTTTTCTTTTTCTTTCTTTCTTCATTTTTTCCCTTCTTATATCTTGCTTATATGCATTCGACTTCTTGTCGTCCATGCATATTTGTTTGTTTTTTTGTTTGGTTGGTTGGTTGGTTGATTGGTTGGTTGATTTTCTCGTTTTTTTCCCTGTTCAGTTCATTGTTCCTTCGTTCCTTCGCTCTTTCCTTCCTGTCTGTTTCTCACTCTACCCCGCTCTTTACGTCAACACTATACCTGGTAATATTTTTCGTACTTAAAGAAAAAAAAATCTCCTCCCTTCTTCTTCATCTTCTTCTACTTCTTCTTCTTCTTCTTCAGTATCATCACCATCGTCATCATCATCATCATCATCACCATCGTCATCATCATCATCATCATCATCATGTTTTGTTTTAACCAAGGATCGTCCATCAAGTCTTAATCAGCTTATGCGCATGCTCTGACACATCCTCGACACTGAAACTGTGTCAAAATGTGAGCCGCTTTATGCAGCTTGTGTTTGTTAGGTATATGTATGTGTCCGTGCAAATACATTATTACATCATACTTTCTGATTCTTTCAGGTGGTATATCTTTTTCACCCACGAAAAAAAGCAACAAAAAACAACAACATAACCCCCCCCCCCCGCCCCCCCAAACAAACAAACAAACAAACAACAACAACACCTCCCCCCCCCCCACACACACACACAATACAACACAACACAACACACCCACCCACCCACACACACACACCCACACACACACACACACACACACACACACACACACACACACACACACACACACACACACACGCAGAAAGTAGCAAACCGAAGGCATATTCTGGTATTTGTTACCGTAATGTGATTGTACATATTCCCAGTTATCTGTGTGGTTTACTGTGTGACGTGCTTGGTGTGGTCTGTCATGTGGGATGGCCCGTGGCCAGCCGGAAATAAAGTTCAAATTGGATCATCCTTCATCTCCTCTCTGCATTTTTTTTTCTTTCTGTCTTTCTTTTTTGTTTCTTCTTTCCTTTCCTTGTTTCGTTCTTTTTTTTGTCTTTCTTCTTTCTCTCTTCCATTGTTTGTGTGGTTTTTGTTGTTGTTGTTGTTGTTGTTGTTTGTTTGTTTGCTTTTTTGTTTTGTTTTGTTTTGTTTTTATGTATTTCCTTGATTAGTTTATAGGTTACGATATGATGAAAACAGGCCGATAAGTGCCTATTCCTTTTCCCTCTATAAAAAAAAAAAGTTTCGATTTCGATATCGATTTCTCTCTCTCTCTCTCTCTCTCTCTCTTTTGTTTTTTTTCATATATATTCTTCTTTTTCTCCTCCTTTTCCTTCTCATCATCAGCATTACGATCATCACCATCATCACCACCACAACCACCACGACAGCCATTACCACCACCACCACCACCACCACCCTAAACAAGATCATCATCATCATAGTTTTGTTGTTCTTCTTCTGCTCCTCCATCTCCTCCCTTTTCTCCTCCTCCATTTTATCTCATTTTCCACGTTGCTTTGTCATACATTATATATTTGTTTGCCTCGCTATTTCAGATTGTTTGCTTCACTACTTCAGATTAACATCTTGCTAGCAATAAGTGAGATAACCTTTAAACTGAATGTTTCGAATTAGTCACTGTCTGTCTGGCCATGTTTCTCCAGCAACCCGACATGTCTCAGGCTGTCTGGCACCAATACAATGTTGTGCTTCAGGAAATTAACTTTAAATTGTGACCTTCAGAAACTCCGTTTTGGTTTAATTCCAGACAACTTACCTGATTCACTCGGGGCGCTGGCTGTGTTTCTGTTCATCTGTCTCACCAGGTTTGTTCATGCCTGTATTGTCTGTCTCTCAATATAATTACGTCTGCCTGTTTCTCCCGCTCTGTTTATGTCTCTCTCAATTTCTCTTTCTGTCTTTCTGTGTATCAGTGTGTCTGTCAGCCAGTCTGTCTGTCTCTCTGTCGCTCTGGCGCTCGCTCTGTTTCTCCACAACTCTCCCACAAGCTCTGTTAATGCCTGTATTATCTGTCTCTCAATATGTGTCTGCTCTGTTTCTCCACAACTCTCCCACTAGCTCTGTTAATGCCTGTATTATCTGTCTCTCAATATGTGTCTGCTCTGTTTCTCCACAACTCTCCCACTAGCTCTGTTAATGCCTGTATTATCTGTCTCTCAATATGTGTTTGCACTGTTTCTCCACAACTCTCCCACTAGCTCTGTTAATGCCTGTATTATCTGTCTCTCAATATGTGTCTGCTCTGTTTCTCCACAACTCTCCCACTAGCTCTGTTAATGCCTGTATTATCTGTCTCTCAATATGTGTCTGCTCTGTTTCTCCACAACTCTCCCACTAGCTCTGTTCATGCCTGTATTATCTGTCTCTCAATATGTGTTTGCACTGTTTCTCCACAACTCTCCCACTAGCTCTGTTAATGCCTGTATTATCTGTCTCTCAATATGTGTCTGCTCTGTTTCTCCACAACTCTCCCACTAGCTCTGTTAATGCCTGTATTATCTGTCTCTCAATATGTGTCTGCCCGCTTCTCCCGCTGCATGTCTCTCTCCCTCTATATTCAGTGTATCAACAACTTCCACCCATCCCACAAATTCACATATGAGATATTAGACATGCCCTCCCCTTCCTTGATATCAACAACAGCACCCAGTCTGACTCCTGGTCCCTTCATACCTCACTACATTACAAACCCACTGACTCCCAGTCCCTTCATACCTCGCTACATTACAAATCCACACACCTCCAGTCCCTTCATACCTCACTACATTACAAACCCACACACCCCCAGTCCCTTCATACCTCACTACATTACAAACCCACACACTCCCAGTCCCTTCATACCTCACTACATTACAAACCCACTGACTC
>NC_134876.1:100996667-101001667 GCF_041734735.1 Babylonia areolata | reverse complement strand
CTAATAGATAATTCTTTCAGGTCAGAGTGATTCGAATGAACAGAGGTGTCATCAGCAAAAAGTTCACACAAGCCTCTCGTAATAGATAGAGGAAGGTCGTTAATATATAAAGAAAAAAGAAGGGGACCAAGCACTGATCCTTGAGGAACACCAAATAGTTGTGTCTGAAATCCAGATTGTGCATTGGTTAGAGAAACAGTATGTTGGCGATTAGTGAGAAATGATCTGATGAGAGATAAAGCATGTTCGGAAATTCTATAAAGTGTTAGTTTTCTCAGTAATAGGTTATGGTCAATAACATCAAACGCTTTCGCAAAATCAACGAACAATACTGCTGTGAATTTGTTGTCATTTATGTTCATAAGCCACTCATCTACTAGATTAGTCAGTGCGGTATGGCATGAGTGATTTATTCGAAACCCAGATTGGTTGGGATGGAGTAAATTATATTTTGAAACATGAGACATGAGATGCTTATAAATGTGTTTTTCCAAAGGTTTTGAAAGAACTGAAACTATTGAAATAGGCCTGTAGTTAGAAGGATTAGTTTTATCGCCAGATTTATACAGTGGAATTATTTTCGCTTGTTTAAGATGATTAGGAATGTAATTTTTATCAATACAAAGATTGTATAAATAAGTTAGGGAATCGGCAATGATAGGAGCACTGGATTTTAAGATTTTACCATCTATGCCATCAAGACCTCGTGTGCCTGTTTGTTTTAGGTGTATGAGATAAAAATAAATGTCGTATACGGACACTGGTGGAATGTTTAAGTCTGATGTTATGTTTTTGGAATTACAAAACTCTTTCAGTGACGCGAGATCGTTAAATTGGGATCTATCATTTTTTACTGTTAAATTAGAAACATTGGAAAAATGGTAATTTAGGTCATCGATATTTATACTGCTTGCATCAACTAATACTTTATTAGTTCTTTTTCTTGTGAGGGTGTTTATGGCCTTCCATATCGATTTTGAGTTATTGTTAGTTCGGCAAGAAAACAGATTCCGGATATATTTCTTTTTTGATGAGCGAAGCATTGCAACTACTTTATTTCGTTGTTTCTTAAATTTTTCATATTGTTTCGTTTTTAAAAGATTATTTCTAAAATGTATGGCTTTTAGAATTTCATCAGTTAGCCAAGGAGGTTTAGGGGTATGTTTGACTCTTTTGGTTTTGAATGGAGCATGCTTATCATATACATTAATGTTTTATGCCAAAATTCAAGGGCCTCGTCAGGGTCAGTGAACTGATAGATATTTGACAGGGATGACTGAGCTAAGTCAAATAGGAAGGACTCTTTATCAAAATTAGTGAAACACCTATAAGTAATGAATTTATGTCCAGATTTAGGAATTTTCGTACCCTTTTTTAGCCAGGTGACGCACACCGGTAAATGATCACTACAGCCACTGTAAGGAGCGCAGACTTCTATGATATTGTGTTTTGTACTGACATAAATATGATCAATTAATGTTTTTGAAGATGGGGTAATTCGTGATGGAGTATCAATTAACTGATTTAGGCCAAAATTATCATATATTTGAATCCACCGATGATTGGGTTTTAGGAGGTCTATGTTAAAATCTCCAAGAAGAATGACTTCATTACCAGCAAGTGTAACAGCCTCCATCATTTCACTAAATTTATCAAGCCAGTCAATATGTTCTGAAGGGTTTCTGTATACAAATCCAACGTATAACGGTTTACTTTTTTTAATGTATACTTCGATCCAAACTGATTCTACATGATATTTTTCAAAGGAAACAATACGTTTGTAAGAGAGAGACTGGCTGATGTAAAGAATTAAACCAGTTTGTTTGGGAAGAATGGGATCAAGGCGGACAACGTTATAACCAGGTATAGATACGTCTGCATCGGAAATAACGGATGTTAATCTGGATTCAGCACAACAAAATAAATGGAACTGATTGCCAGAATTATACAGAATAGAAGAGAGCTCATCTAATTTGTTTAGAACATGATTGACATTTAAAAAACCTACTTTGAGACCATCTCTAGACGGCCATGTATTGACAGTGGTCATTATTATAATCAGAAAATATGTAACTCACAATAACACACACAGTTACTCGATCAACAATTATTTCAATATGTGAATAAAGTGAAAACTGCAACCTGTAAAATAAACAAAGCTTATCGATCGGAACAATCTACAACAACAGTGAATATCAAATGACACAAAAAATCACTTCAAAAGCTGTCACTTGATTCGAACGACATAAATTGTCAAATGCAAAAAATATTTTACAAAGCAATAATTGTTACCGCAGGTATTCCACGCAAGGAGCGTCGAGCCACAATCAATATAATATAACCTTCTCGGTAATTATGTTACTTGTATGATAATGTCATTTCATGAGTATGGCAAGCCCGTAACACAAACACACACACACACACACACACACACACACACACACACACACACACAGATTGGGAATGGTAATGCAATCAAAATTATATGTTAAATAAATAGACTCACTAACTGGAATCACAAGTGACGTTGTACGTCCTCCGCTTCCAAACAAGATGCTAACCATGATTATACTGTTGCATGTTTAACATCTGTGAAGTCATCATGTTTAATAAATAAATGTAACGATTCAAATCACCTTGAGGAAAAATGGGTTTAGTATCAGGAACTTTGTTTTGGCCAGGGCGCCCATGATACTCATGTGGGTTCATTCTGACAAAGGACTGGGAATTGGACTGTGTGTCAGTGTTGGAATAGCTTGGAGTGTCCACAGACTGATGGGGAGGGAAATAGGGACCAGGTTTAGATGGCTGGTACTGGGGGTTGGGTAAGGGGGGGAAGTGATCCATAGAATACACTGAGGGCAAAAGGGGTTCATCACCGGGACGATGACCATTGTCTGGCCGTCGCTGTGGGAAAGTATTGGAACCGCGGGTGTAGCTGCGACCCTGGGTTTGTGTCACACGTTCTGTGGCGTTGTGAGCATGAGGGGCTGCATGGGACCTCTGCTGCCAGCCCGTAGCATCATCAGCAGAGTATTGGGGGTTAAATGAATATCGCGGGTCGGAACTGTATGTATTGGTATTGTTAGGGTTACGATTAAAAACGTCAGTACGGTTTGTGTAAATCACAGAACCAGTGTGTGCATTATGCTGCATATGTCTGTCATCATTGTAAGACTGTCGGTTAGTGGGGAAGGCACGAGTGTTGGTACGGCTAGGTCTCTCATCACCACCACTGAACTTTGTCGAAAAACCTTGAGCAGCATAACCAGTTTGTTGTCGGTTACCTGACAGGTCACGTCTAGTCTGGTCGTCCACAAGCCAGTTAATGTATGTGCGCTTCACATTGGATGCAAGCTGTGCTGTGCCTTTAAAACTGGGATGGGTTGCATTTTGGTACATGATTAGCTTCGGGGCGCCAGATGTTGCGACAAATGAGTCTGTATTATCTATAAATGTTATATTAGATAGCTTACATGCTGAAAGAAGATTATGATTTGAGGGAATAATAGCGTTATTGAGATTATGCTTGCCTTTGGCTGGTACCAGTGAACTAAATGCTATTTTTGAACAGGGAAAGACCTGGTGACACAGATTGAGTATGACAGTCCACCGTTCGGTAGAGACTGGTCCTGAGGGACAGTCGTTGACACCAACATGGATGACTAGGGCTTTAATGTTGCGGTATGCTGGCTGATGTGTCAACCAATATTCCAAGTCATGTGTTGCCATGCCCGGAACACAAATTTTGTGCAGGTTGTACGAGCGCAGTCTAAGTTTCATAGGGTCCACATATTTGATGATGGAGTCACCAATCAAGAGTGCTGTGGCACTTTCATTTACACTGATGTCACTGAGCACTTCTAACGGAGAGCGTTTCTGACTCCTTTCACGAGACACCGTAAACGTTTCTTTGTCAGGCTTTGGGGACTCGGTTGGTTCGGGAATCTCGACACCGGCAGCATTGTCAGAGAGTGCACTGTCAGAGAGAGGGGCGAAGTAGTTGTCAACAGGAACAGAGTAGTTGGTGGTGGGGTGGTCCGATGGAGAGTCCTCTGTGGTGTTGTCACATGGAGCAGCAGGGGGCACAAGGTCAGAAGACGCTGATCTGGGGTCGCTTGTCTTCAGGGGGGTCGTACTGGAATCGTCCGACTGGCCATCTGTGGTTGAGGACTTGAAGGTGAAAACAGAAAGACCACGATTTTCCACAGTCTTGGGACCACTTTTCTGATCGTGTGTTTCTTCTCTGTTGCTCGGGGTGACAACAGCGCTGACAGGTTGAACTGCCAGACTCTGAAGGTCTGTTGTTGTAGAGGCCGGATCACCGCATTCAGATGAGGTTACCGTCAGAGCGATAGTCTTTCTCCTCTCTTTGACTGCTTCTATATTATCGTACTGTGTGCTGGCATCGACTGCTGGTGATTTCAGTTTGATGTTCTTTAATTCTGAGCGGATATTTCCCATCTGAGTTTTTAGAGTGTGATTGTCTTTGGACAATAAGTCCATGGATGTTCTTAGTTCTTTCAGGTTTTGTTCAAGATTGTCAATGCTTGAGTTAACTGAACTACGTTGTGTTTTTATAAGAGTTTTTATTTCATTTTTTGTTGCTGTTTTGGCGTCTTCAATCTGTGACAGAAAAGACTCTTTCATTTCTTGCTGTGAAGTAGTAAGATTGTCAACAGTTTCTTTGAGTTCCTCAAGTTGCATTCTATATGAACTGATCTGAAACAGGGAGTTTCTGTTTTTCTTCTGACTGACGCAAAGTGTGCGTCGACGAAGTTTCTTAGCCTTGGTTCCTGAAGGAGTTGCCTTGGGTGATGACAGCTTTGTCCGTGACGGGGATGGGGGCACTCTTGCTGAAGGGGTGGGCGGATGCAGTACAACTTGTGTCGGAGTGTATTCACAAGTCAGCACAGAGGGACATTCACTGGTGGGGGTCATTACAGGTGTACCTGTAGCAGGTGACGTTCCTGTGCTTTCAGCGGGTGACTGTCCTCTGG
>NC_134876.1:100986667-100991667 GCF_041734735.1 Babylonia areolata | reverse complement strand
TTTAAAAAAAGAAAAGAAAAGAAAGAAACAGATGAAGGCTTTTGGCATGAAGGCTTTTGGCTTGAAGGCTTTTGGCTTGCAAAGCACATGGATGACTGCCTTGTCACAACACTCCCAGTGTGTGTCCAACTGTTGACATTCAGAAACAGTAATCAGTTGACTGTTATTTCGGGGAGACAGGAGGAAGGGAGGATGTGGAGAAGAGAGGAGGGGGGTGGGGGTAAATAAATGCTGGAAGAACAGATCACAGAGCCTAGGAAGCGGGAACAAAAGGCTGCGACTGATGACAGCACAAACGGGGACACACAATACACAATGAGTGAGATAAAGGAAAAAGAGCTGGGAGTGAGGGTAACGAGAGAGGGAGAAAAGGTTCAGCAAAATGCAGAGAGGGAGGGGTAGAAAACCAGAAGACACAGTGCTGAAGACAGCTGTATAAAGGGTAGGGAGAAAGGGGGGGGGTGGGGCAGGGATGACTGAGTGGGTAGGGGTACATCATACAAAACTCATTGTTGTCACAAAAGAAAGCCAACTCCCTGTCCTTCCTCCTCTGTGTATGTGCATGAGAGGGAGGTGAGAAGGAGAGAGAGAGGGGGAAATCGAAATCGAAATCGAAACTTTTTTTACTGAGGGAAAAGGAATATAAACTTATCGTTCTGTTTTAATCCTACCCTTGTAAAGAAAACGTATAAACTAATCAAGGGAAAAAACATAGTGGGGGGGTTGGGGGGGGGGGGTATAAACAGAGACATCATTTTATGAGGAATAAAGACAAATGGCTTGATAATATCGTTTATAAAAGATAAAAAAAAGGCTTTAGTCTTACAGAATACATTGATGACTGTCTTTAAAAAATAAAAACTCCCAATATCTGCCCAGCTGTTGACAGTCAGAAACAGTGATCAGATGGCTGTGAGTGAGACACAGGAAAAGAACTGGGAGTGCGGGGAACAATGGAGGGAGAAAAAGCTGGACAAAATGCCGACAGGGACAGGGTAGAAAAAACAGAACACGTGGTGCTGGAGACAGCTTTAAAAGGGGCAGAGGGAATAGGGGGAAGGGGTGGGGGTGGTGGGGGTGGGGTGGGGGGGGGGTAGAGGTACATCGCTGATGAAGCCACACACGTCATTGTTATCAGAAAGGAAAGCCCACCTCATTCCTCCATCCTCTGTGTGTGTGTGCATGAGAAAGAGATAGAGAGAGACAGAGAGCGGAAGAGTGGGAGAGGCAGTGAAAGAGAGTGTTACTTGGTCTTTCTTTGTGATGTGGGCTGACTGTCCAGTCTTCCTTCATAAAGTGTTCTTTTTATGCAGCTGAGCCCGTTTTTTGACCCGATCCTTGATATCCTGCAACATTTCATCCTAAATGTCAGTGCTTTATGTTTACTGTTTGACTCACTTGTGTAAACAAAGTGAGTCTATGTTTTAACCCGGTGTTCGGTTGTCTGTGTGTGTGTGCGCGTGTGTGTGTGTGTGTGTGTGTGTGTCCGTGTGTCTGTGTGTCCGTGGTAAACTTTAACATTGACATTTTCTCTGCAAATACTTTGTCAGCTGACACCAAATCAGGCATAAAAATAGGAAAAAATTCAGTTCTTTCCAGTCATCTTGTTTAAAACAATATTGCACCTCTGGGATGGGCACACAAAAGAATGAAGCCCAATTATATGCAAACTGCATTTACTGTTATATGTATATTTTTTGTCTTCTCTAAACGTGGCACTTTGATCTGGTATTCTGGCCCAACAACAAGAGCAGTCATTATTATCATTTTTTGTTCAAACAGGAACTTCTTTTGCTAAGCATGGAAGTTTTATTTATTTTGCAAACGTTTTGGTGAAGATAGTAAAAAAGGGACATTACTCTGTAATTAATGCTAGGGGACTTAATTTGCTTTAAACTGATCTTTCTCATCTTAAACATTACATTTTGAAATTATACTCTAAACATAAAAAGCTTGGATTTTTTTTAAGTGTATCACAAGTGAGTCTTGAAGGCCTTGCCTCTTGTTTTCTATAACCTGGGGTGGCTTGCATGAGCGAACTAAGCAGCAGCAGAAAGACAGCTACAAATGTTGCTAAACTCCAGGTACTTAGGAACATTCTTAACCCTAGGCAAACATAGTGCTGCAAAGATCACCCCGTGCAACCCGGCCCAGGTGTGCACACACCAGAAAACACGCACCTACATTCAGTATGCACCCCCCTCTACGTGACCTTCTTAACCCATGAACCCATGATTTGACAGGAGTAAGGAAGACAAGAGAGATTATTTTTGATCAGGTAAAAAAAAAAAAAAAAAAAAAAAAAGACCACGTTTCTTTCCCAACTCTAGAGAAGATTCTAGATTGTTTCCCCGTCAAACCCAAAACATTATAAACGATGGCATTGGCATCAGCTGCCAATTATGAAGTACTTAAAACCATCATGGCCTTTTGAATAGCTCTTTAGTGTAGTTGATAAAATGTGTTTTCTCTTCATTCAAACCTCTCCAAGAGCGATAACATGGGGGAGGTAAATTAAGCAATAAAGTCTGGCGCCAGCATGTGCTGATGCAATTATCTAGCCATGACGTAGCCTTGTGCAGAGTTAGCCTGGCTTTGAGCCAAAACCCAAATTTTACAGCTTGATTGTCTTAAGGACTATAGAGGTCTGTCTGTTTCATCAAGGGCATGTAACAGGCTTCTGTGTTCGCGTGTGTGACTGGGAAGGGTGCACTTATTTCTTGTTTGTTCATATCGGTGTACACATGAACAGTACAGGGTGACTAGGTAGAAAATCATAAAACTATTACGCGTTTACCGGACTTACCAGGTTGTGGGTTTTACTTTCATAATGTGCATACATTTTTCATACATTTATTTATCGATTAATTATTTAACTTTTTTTTTTTTTTTTTTTTTTTGACGATCTGCCATCAGTTGCGAACACTCACACTGATAACCACCCTTCCTCTCTGACATCAGATCGTGGAAAGACAGAAAAAAAAGAGAAAAAAATCCCGATCCTTCGCTGAAGGTGTAAACACTTTCCTTTTCCACTCTTTGATTCCACGCTTGTGGAACCGGCTGTTTACAAGCTGTTTTGTCAGAGAAGAATGTGCGAAATAGAACAGTTCAATGATAACACATATCTGCCTCCTGTCACTTTCCATATAAACATGCGGAGACAGAGAGAGAGAGAGAGAGAGAGAGAGAGAGAGAGAGAGAGAGAGAGAGAGAGAGAGAGAGAGAGAGAGAGAGATGCCAACCTTCACATTGCTATAAATTGTTTTTCCTTTCTTTGTTCTCTCTCTCTACCTCTGTCTCTCTGTCTCTGACTCTCACTATCTATCTCTCTCTGTATATATACTTATTTCTGAAACGTATTTTTCTTCGAAACCTTCTCTTCTACAAAACACAAGAGGGAACATCCATAAGTGTTTTGCCGTATGCACATTATGGTGGGAAGATGTTCGTCATGGAATGCAACGTGCTTTTCTCTCTGTCTCTGTCTCTGTCTCTGTCTCTGTCTCTCCCTCCCTCTCTCTCTCTCTCTCTCTCTCTCTCTCTGTGTCCATGTGTGTGTGTGTGTGTGTGTGTGTGTGTATGTGTGTGTGTGTGTCCGTGCGTGTGTGTATGTGTGTGTGTCCGTGTGTGCGTGCGTGTGTGTGTGTGTGTGTGTGTGTGTGTGTGTGTGTGTGTGTGTGTGTGTGTGTCCGTGCGTGTGTGTGTGTGTGTGTGTGTGTGTCGTGTGTGCGTGTGTGTGTGTGTGTGTGTGTGTGTGTGTGTGTGACGATATTCTTTCCTGCCATGTGATGGTGGAAGGAGACAGAATGGTTAAGACGTTAACACAGTGTCAGTGAGGGCCTCATCTGGCCTTTATTTCAAGTTTGTCAGGAAAATGGAAAAAAATAAAAAAATAAAAAATGAGTGTGTAGTTATTCGGATGAGACGATAAACCGAGGTTCTGCGTGAAGCACGCACTTGGCTCACCGATAAAGAATCCATAGCAATGTAAGTATATAATATAATATAACATATACATGTACATATGCATGTACTCAACGGCTGGCTAGCGCGTTGGGTCTTGCTCCTGATGAGCCATCTGCCAAGCAGATGCGGTGTGGCGTGTATGGAATTGTCTGGAAGCAGTGACGCCTCCTTGAGAAGCTGAAACCGAAACTGAAGCAAGAGACGAAGAGCTTTTCTTTCCATTACACTGATCAGAACTGATCAAGCCAGGGAGCTTGCACGTCTTGTGAAGCGCCATTTTGGGAGGAGTGTGGTGGGCGTGGCTTCCTTCTCAAACACTTCCTCTCTGCAGAATTTGCTTTCTATAGGCTGTCAACATTTAAAAAAAAAAAAATTCTTTCTGAAACTAGGAAAGGGAATGAACAGATGGGGAGGGGGGTCGAGAGAGAAGCAAAGAGAGGCAATGAGAAAGACAGACAGACAGACAGACAAAGAGCGAGAGAGAGAGAGGGAGAGAGAGAGAGGGAGAGAGAGAGAGAGGGAGAGAGAGAGAGAGAGAGAGAGAGAGAGAGAGAGAGAGAGAGAGAGAGAGAGAGAGAGAGAGAGATTAAATGAAAATGACACATTCAGGAGCCTTTATATCCATTTTGATGAGATCGGAATAGATATGTTACAGTAGGTAGTCGAAAAGGAAGAAAAAAAAGAAAAAAAAAAAGATCCCTAGATGCGAATTAAAAACAACAAAACATTCTTTAATAAAATATCCTCGCATCCGACTTCATCCCCCCCCAATTAATCCACATGAATTGATACATAATACATTTGTTACATATTTAATGAAATACCAAGTTCTGTTATGTGTAACCTTTAGTAGCTTTGATAGAGAATTGATCATCAGTTAAAGTATTTGTTAGAATTTTAGTAGTGTTTTAGAAAAAAAAAGTCTTAAAACATAGCATACACTCACTTATAGAAATACGTTAAAAGTATAGAAGTGTCCCAAACAGTTCCAAAAAATATTCAAAATTGAAGTTCTTCTTCTTCCTGTTAGT
>NC_134876.1:100974167-100976667 GCF_041734735.1 Babylonia areolata | reverse complement strand
CCTGTTAATCGATGTCAAGGTCAACCTATTTCTGAGCACCAGACACGACTGTATACAGGATATTTTTGTTATATATGTGTGGACCTGTAGAGATTTAAATGGTTGTCGTGGTGTTGCGATTGCCTTACTTCCTGAGTACAGGTATTCGATCTCCTTTACTTTCCTTACAAGCACACAATAAGCTGAAAGGAAAAAAAGAACAAAAGAGTTTAGAGAAACTCACTTGTGCACGTAATCTGTTGTTTTTAGGCTGGCAGGTAATTTTTGGTCTTTTTCTCTCCACTGAGTACTTTGGCCAGATTACTCTTAGCACGAGAGTTAACACGCAGAAACTTAAAAAGAAAGGAGAAAAAAAAAGAAGAAGAAAAAAAGCGAGAGCAATAACTCGTTCGAACATCTACTTATGTCCCCTTAGGCGTTCTTACCGCTAGGGGCACTTGCGCGCCGTCTGGTGGGTGAACCGAGGAGATTGGGCGGTCACTTTGCTTGGCATGGTAAAGATGCTGGTTTGATCAAGAGTCCTCTAATGGCAGCGTGTTAAAGCCTGGAAGCGGGAGAGATGAATGGGGCAAGAGGGACTTTGAGGCTTTTCTGTGGCGACAAGTCTGTGAAGGCGGTAAATATCCACGGAAAGGTTGCTGCTTGATAACTTTGCTTTCCCGTTAATCTGCTCTACTATTCTGGGAACAAGCTGCTATTTCGGACTTGGTTGAGATTGAGAGAGACAGGAAGAGAGACAGAGACAGAGAGAGAGAGGGGGGGGGGAGGGAGGGTTGGAGACAGAGTGAGGAGGGGAGGGAGGGAGGGAAACATGTGGCTTTTACAATGTGTGTCTGAGGCGTCCAAGTGGTCGTCAGCTTGTAGCAGTCGTCTCAATGTCCGTTCAGAGACAACAGATAAGACGAATACACTGAAGAACAATGAAGAAAAACCAAATAACTTTGAGAAGACAAAGAGGGCAACAAATTCAACATCCACCCGTCCACTTAACACAGCTCGTGTACGATGTGGTTTAGCATCGATGGATTTGTCCGAACGCAGTGACGCCTCCTTGAAAAACTGAAACTGAAATTCTCATTCTGCTTTGAAAATCAAAGACTGCAGTTTCACTCAAATTTAACATTACGTCACAAATGGGATACTCAACTCCAATTGTTAATTCAAAAGAATATTGGAAAGTGCAAAACGTGAAATGGTTGGTCAGTGATGGTGGTGGTGGTGATGTGGAGGGATCGTTAGAGCTTCACCCTGGCTGCTCTGTGGTCAGGGATTTTCCAATCCAGCCCTGATGAAGGGCTCCAGTAGGTGTCGCTGACGGTAAACTGTGAGGGATGACATTCCCCGGCCTGTCGCTTGACGAGGTGTTTCCTGGTCATTAGCTGGTGTGGTCTGATTAACCCCTCGGCTGCTGAATTTGCAGAATCTTCAGGGGAAGGAGTTCGATAAGAAAAACAAAATAAAACTGCACCCAGAAAAAAAGGTGGTGGCGCTGTAGTGTAGCGATGCGCTCTCCCTCAAAGAAATCTGTTGTGATAAAAAGAAATACAAATACAGATACAAATGCAAATAATGCATATTGGTGGCTGACATCCTGACCTGAAGTGTTTGTCTAAAGTTAGATAGCTGAGAACACTTAATAATAATAATAATAATAATAATAATAATAATAATAATAATAATAATAATAACAATGATGATGATGATAATAATAATAATAATAATAATAATGGTATTTATATAGCGCTGAATCTTGTGCAGAGACAAATCAAAGCGCTTTCGCACCAGTCATTCACACCTATATATACAAACATACATATATACACATACAAACATACACGCACAGATTCTCCTGTCATACATAAGCAGTATACAGATATTGAACATGCTTGGCAGCTTCATAGTTCAAATCCTGTGCACAAGATACGATAATCATAATTCTCCTCCTCATCCCTGCCATTATTGTAGTAGTCAACTTTAGTTTCAGTTTCAGTTTCAACGATTCGGTACATCCATGTACACCACGCCACATCTGCAGAAAAAGAAAAAAAAAGAACAGATGCTTGATCTTTAGCAATGAACTAAACATGTTGATGAGGCATTGTGAGTCTCCCATAAGTTTATGTGAAACACTGCCATGGAAAGAACACAAAAAAAAACACACACAAAAAAACCCCACAAAAAACCCCCAACAAATACAACAACAACAACAACAACAGCAACGAAGAAATGGCACACTGAAGCACCTATTGTCATGGATATGACCTACACACGATCGCACGCGCACAGAAGTGACATAAATCTCAGCGCACTCGTCAGTATCTTTGCGTTTTTGCTTTACTTTTGTGTTGACAGCTTGCTGACAGTTATGCTTGCACACTGTACGACAAAACGGACGAACGAAAATCATGTACCTGTGTGCTTTATGCACTCATATTGCAGCAGGCGTCATGATGGATTCGTCACTGCAGCCATTGGAAGCTCTTATTTTGTCTCTTTTTTC
>NC_134876.1:100959167-100969167 GCF_041734735.1 Babylonia areolata | reverse complement strand
AGAGAGAGAGAGATATTCAAAGATTCAAGAACTGTATTACTCAAGGATAAAGTTTTTAGGCATTGCCTAGTTTTCCAATCTGTCCTTTTGACAACAAAAACAGAGAGAGAGAGACAGAGACAGAGAAAGAGAGACAGAGACAGAGAGACAATCAGAGAGACAGAGACAGACAGACAGGCAGAGACAGACAGACAGAGAGGAAATGTGTGTGTGTGTGTGTGTGTGTGAGAGAGAGAGAGAGAGAGAGAGAGAGAGAGAGAGAGAGAGAGAGAGAGAGAGAGAGATTCAAAGATTCAAGAACTGTATAACTCAAGGATAAAGATTTTAGGCATTGCTTAGTCTTCCAATCTGTCCTTTTGACAACAAAAACAGAGAGAGAGACAGAGACAGAGAGACATAGACAGGCAATCAGAGAGACAGACAGACAGGCAGAGACAGACAGACAGAGAGGAAAAGTGAGACAGACAGAGAGACAGACAGAGAAAAAGAGAGAGAGAGAGAGAGAGAGAGAGAGAGAGAGAGAGAGAGAGAGAGAGAGAGAGAGAGTACAAAACAGTGGAAGAATTTCCCGAATATCTCCCACATGAACACCACAGAAAGGAAAACCCAAAAAACCAGGACAGTCGGTGTGGAAACTGAAAGCGTGCCGACAGCCTGTTATTGTTGGTTGGTGTTGGTGTTGGTGATGGTGATGGTGTTGGTGTTGGTGATGGTGATGGTGTTGGTGATGGTGATGGTGTTGGTGTTGGTGATGGTGATGGTGTTGGTGTTGGTGTTGGTGATGGTGATGGTGTTGGTGATGGTGATGGTGATGGTGATGGTGTTGGTGATGGTGATGGTGTTGGTGTTGGTGATGGTGATGGTGTTGGTGATGGTGATGGTGATGGTGTTGGTGATGGTGTTGGTGATGGTGATGGTGTTGGTGTTGGTGATGGTGATGGTGTTGGTGTTGGTGATGGTGTTGGTGTTGGTGATGGTGATGGTGTTGGTGTTGGTGATGGTGATGGTGATGGTGTTGGTGTTGGTGATGGTGATGGTGTTATTGTTGGTGATGGTGTTGGTGTTGGTGATGGTGTTGGTGTTGGTGATGGTGATGGTGTTGGTGTTGGTGATGGTGATGGTGTTGGTGTTGGTGATGGTGATGGTGATGGTGATGGTGTTGGTGATGGTGTTGGTGATGGTGATGGTGTTGGTGTTGGTGATGGTGATGGTGTTGGTGTTGGTGATGGTGTTGGTGTTGGTGATGGTGATGGTGTTGGTGTTGGTGATGGTGATGGTGATGGTGATGGTGTTGGTGTTGGTGATGGTGATGGTGTTGGTGTTGGTGATGGTGATGGTGTTGGTGATGGTGTTGGTGTTGGTGTTGGTTATGGTGATGGTGTTGGTGTTGGTGTTGGTGATGGTGTTGGTGTTGGTGTTGGTGTTGGTGATGGTGTTGGTGATGGTGATGGTGTTGGTGATGGTGATGGTGATGGTGATGGTGTTGGTGATGGTGATGGTGATGGTGTTGGTGTTGGTGTTGGTGATGGTGATGGTGATGGTGATGGTGATGGTGATGGTGTTGGTGTTGGTGATGGTGATGGTGTTGGTGTTGGTGATGGTGATGGTGTTGGTGATGGTGTTGGTGATGGTGATGGTGTTGGTGTTGGTGCTGATACACATCTGTAGCAGAGCGCAGCTGTCAGCGCTCGTCAGTTCACCCCTTCAGTTCTGCATATTATCTCTTGGTTAACAGGCGCTATAGCCGAGTGGTTAAAGCGTTGGACTTCCAATCTGAGGGTCCTGGGTTCGAATCTCGGTAACGGCGCCTGGTGGGTAAAGGGTGGAGATCTTTCCGATCGCTCAACTCCCTTCGTGTGTATACGCAAGCAGAAAATTAATTGCGCACGTTAAAGAGCATGTGATCCATATCAGCGTTCGTTGGGATATAGAAACAAGAACATACCCAGCATGCACACCCCTGAAAATGGAGTATGGCTGCCTACATGGCGGGGTAGAAACGGTCATACTCGTAAAGGTCCACTCATACACGTACAAGTGAACGAGGGAGTTGCAGCCCACGAACGAACGAACGAAGAAGAGAGGGAAGATGTTACCTGCCTGTGTTCGCGCCTTTCTGTCGCCTGGGAAAGACACACACATACAACACAATCGGTTGGATTCCACTGGAATGGGCCCAGATGCACCCCCCCCCTCCACCACCCCCACACCCCCCTTAAGAGTTATGCCAGGACAGGCCGTTGCTTTTGTTACTCTCACCCCCCACCCCCACCCCCTACGCCCCCCTCCCCCTCCGCCCTTGTTCCATGAGATCTCCAACTTTTGTTTTCTTCTTTTTTTTCTTTTATTTCAAAGGAATGTCTTCATCTTATTATGCAGCTTGAATAGTTCTGGAACATGTAGATACCTGTGTAAAGGAAAGTGAAATACGTAAAGGTTCATGACTGTATTGTACGTCATTTGTGTCAATCAGATTTATCTGTGTAAAATTCGGGCTGCTCTCCCCAGGGAGAGCGCGTCGCTACACTACAGCGCCTTCCATTTTTTGGTTTTTTTTTTTTTTCCTGCGTGTAGTTTTATTTGTTGTTCCTATCGAAGTGGATTTTTCTACAGAATTTTGTCAGAACAACCCTGTTGTTGCCGTGGGTTCTTTTGCGTGCGCTAAATGCATGCTGCACACGGGACCTCGGTTTATCATCTCATCCGAATGACTAGCGTCCAGACCACCACTCAAGGTCTAGTGTAGGTGGAGAAAATATCGGCGGCTGAGCCGTGATTCGAACCAGCGCGCTCAGATTCTCTCGCTTCCTAGGTGGTTACCTCTAGGTCATCACTCCACTGGCGTATTATGCATCGTCCGAAAGAAAGTGACGTCTCCTTGAGAAACTGAAATTGAAACTGAAGCAAGAACTGACACACGAGTATTGTTTGTACGTAGTGACTGATGTGTAGTGTGACTATACACTGCCACACGAGTATTGTTTGCACGTAGTGACTGATGTGTAGTGTGACTATACACTGACACACGAGTATTGTTTGTACGTAGTGACTGATGTGTAGTGTAACTATACACTGACACACGAGTATTGTTTGTACGTAGTGACTGATGTGTAGTGTGACTATACACTGACACACGAGTATTGTTTATACGGTGACGGATGTGTAGTGTGACTATACACTGACACGCGATCATTCTTTGTACGTAGTGACTGATGTATAGTGTGACTATACACTGACACACGAGTATTGTGTGTAGGCAGTGACTGATGTGTAGTGTGACTATACACTGACACACGAGTATTGTTTGCACGTAGTGACTGATGTGTTGTGTGACTATACACTGACACACGAGTATTGTCTGTACGTAGTGACTGATGTGTTGTGTGACTATACACTGACACACGAGTATTGTCTGTACGTAGTGACTGATGTGTAGTGTAACTATATACACTGACACACGAGTATTGTCTGTACGTAGTGACCGATGTGTAGTGTGACTATACACTGACACACGAGTATTGTCTGTACGTAGTGACTGATGTGTAGTGTAACTATACACTGACACACGAGTATTGTCTGTACGTAGTGACCGATGTGTAGTGTGACTATACACTGACACACGAGTATTGTGTGTAGGCAGTGCCTGATGTGTAGTATGACTATGTGGGCAGGCAGGTAGCAATGGGCAACGCAGCAGTGAAGCTGTTGGCGCTATGGCAGATATGGTGTCACGTGCTTTCCCTCTACTCTGCACTGAAAACACGTGAGTAATATTGTATATTGTCTGTCTGTCTGGTTATCTGTACATTTGTTAGTCAGCGTGCTTGTTTCGATGTGTGTGTGTGTGTGTGTGTGTGTGTGTGTGTGTGTGTGTGTGTGTGTGTGTGTGTGTGTGTGTGTGTGCATTTGTGTCGTTTTATCTCTTTTTTTATCCTTCACTGCGTATTTCTCTGTCTGTCTGTCTGTCTGTCTGTCTGTCTGTCTGTCTCTCTCTCTCTCTGTCTGTCTCTGTTTCTTTCTCTCTCTGTCTCTCCGCCACACACACACGAGCATGCACTCACAGAGACACTCATGCACACATACACGCAAACACACACACACACACACACACACACACACACACACACACACACACACACACACACACACACAGACTGGATTTTTCGTACATGATTATTTCACCAGAGGCCAACATTTATGTTGACATAAGCTTCCCCCCTCCCTGCCCCTTCCCCCAAACAGAGAAACAAGCGGAGACCACACTGTGACCCTGACTTGGTAATGACAGCTTTCCGTGCCGTGCACACCAATGACCAGGTCCCTGTGTGTCCCTGGAGGAACGGCCTGCAGCATGCTGCCCACCTCACCTCTTGTCCCTGGCCCTCGGCCTGGCTGAGAGGAAGGGAGGTGAGGGGGGTGGGGGGAGGGCTGCAGGGGTGGGGGGTGGGGGGGCTTGCGTATGAACCTTCAGGGAAAACTGTGTCTGTCTGTGTCTGTCCCTAGAGGAACGGCCTGCAGTATGCTGCCTACCTCACCTCTTTTCCCTGTCCCATTGCTTGCCTGTGTGTTGGTTTGCATCTGTCTGTCTGTCTATTTGTCTGTCTGCCTGTCTGTCTGTCTGTCTATCTGTCTTCCTGTCTGTCGGTCCCTCTGCCTGGCTGTGTTTGTCTGCTTCTGTTTCTGTCTGCCTATCTGTCTGTCTGTCTATTAGTTTGTCTATCTGTCTGTCTGTCTGCCTACCTGCCTGCCTGTGTGTCTGCCTACCTGCCTGCCTGCCTGCCTGTCTGTCTGTCTGTCTGTCTGTCTGCCTGTCTCTCTGTCCATCTGACTGTCAGTCTGTCTGTCCCTCTGCCTGCTGTGTGTGTGTGTGTGTGTGTGTGTGTGTGTGTGTGTGTGTGTGTGTGTGTGTGTGTGTGTGTGTGTGTGTGTGTGTGTGTGTGTGTGTGTGTGTGAGTGTGTACGTGTGTGTGTGTTATCTTCAGTTTAACGTCTATTCACTATAAGTGTTTTTAGACGGAAAGGAGTCAACGTGTGTGTGTGTGTGTGTGTGTGTGTGTGTGTGTGTGTGTGTGTGTGTGTGTGTGTGTGTGTGTGTGTGTCTGTCTGTCTGTCTGTCCCTCTGCCCCGCTGTGTGTGTGTGTGTGTGTGTGTGTGTGTGTGTGTGTGTGTGTGTGTGTGTGTGTGCCTGTCTGCTCTTAATGCATCCCTACCCACTTTATCGTTCTCTTTGCCCATCAGTCTCCTCTTATTGTGTGTACTTTTTCTTCCATGAAACGGTTCCACAAGAGATGCAGAGAATATAGATAGAAGTTCCACAAGCGATGCAGAGAATACAGATAGAAGTTCCACAAGAGATGCAGAGAACACAGATATAAGTTCCACAAGTGACGCACAGAAACACAGATATAAGTTCCACAAGCGATGCAGAGAAACACAGATATAAGTTCTACAACAGACGCAGAGAACACAGACAGAAGTTCCACAAGAGACGCAGAGAAACACATATATAATTACACACACACAGAGACAGACAGACAGACAGAGACAGAAAGAGACAGAGAAACACAGAGAGAGAGAGCGAGAGAGAGAGAGAGAGAGAGAGAGAGAGAGAGAGAGAGAGAGAGGAGCACAGAGACGGATCAAAAGAGAGCGAGAGAAAAAATATAAATAATTTTGTCAAGAAACATTACGTCAGTTTGAATGCTTTCCTTGTCGCTATGCCTTGGACAGAGGAGACGGACTGGATGTGATCGATCTGTCTACCCATCTCTCTCCCCTGGCATCTCTCTGTCTCTCTCTTTCTCCCTCTGTCTGTCTGTCGTTCTGCCTCTGTGTGTGTGTGTGTGTGTGTGTGTGTGTGTGTGTGTGTGTGTGTGTGTGTGTGTGTGTGTGTGTGTGTGTATGTTGTGTGTATGCGCATGTGCAGAATTAGAGATATAAATCTCACGGCAGCAATCGAGTCAATTGTCATAAAAAGAAAAATGAAGGTAGATAAAAACGAAGTGACGCAAACTTTTCAGACATGAAACAAAAAATTGGCAGCCGTGAATTATTCAAATGCATGCTTTCCGACATGTTCAAAAGAAAAAGAAAAAAGAAAAAGACAAAAAGCAGTGCCAGACATGGGGTCATCCTGGGCAGTATCAGTCGAGGAGTTGGATGTCAACGACGCAAATGCCATACCAGTGCACTTTTGCGTCATTGACCACCCTCCAAGTGAATCGGCCATCTTGCTATGGGACAGATGACCACCCTCCAGGTGAATCGGCCATTGGACAGATGACCACCCTCCAAGTGAATCGGCCATCTTGCTGTGGGACAGATGACCACCCTCCAGGTGAATCGGCCATCTTGCTGTGGGACAGATGACCACCCTCCAGGTGAATCGGCCATCTTGCTGTGGCACAGATGACCACCCTCCAGGTGAATCGGCCATCTTGCTGTGAGACAGATGACCACCCTCCAGGTGAATCGGCCATCTTGCTGTGCTACAGACCCTCTCAAATATGTCTCCATGATGGCGTTTCGTTCAGTCAGAGTCAACAGTGGAGAATGAAATGCAATGTGACGGGTACAGTGAATTGCTCTTGTTGAGGTAATAAAGTATTCTGTATTATGCATTCTGTAATCCTGACAGTCTTCCGAGTAAAACTTTTTTTATTCCAATCATGTGTCAGGCTACTGTCTCCCTCCACGCTCATGTATATATTACAACAACAAACAACAACAACAAACACGATAAGTGCTTATTTCTGACTTGTCAAGAAACAGTTTTGGACCTAATTGCGCACATGTACTGAACGTTTTGTTTGCAACAAACTTTGAGCTTCTGGGCGTGCGCTCGTTACCTTTACGCTTCATGTATTGCTCAGCCACCATTCTGCAGTGATCAGCTCTGTCCTTGAGTAGCTAGCATTGATCCAGGTGCAGATGATGTGCGAGAAACGATTGTTGTGTGCAGTGATTGGTTTGTGTTTTACGAGAGTGGAAGGCTGGTACGCAGCGAAAAGCGGGTCAGCACACCTGTAATTCCTTCTTCTCACCTTTGAGAAAAGTCGTTGGGGTGCCGTACGGAACTGTTGGGTAACCATGTAACCATGTGACCCAGTACTACCTACAATAAAATCAGTCTGGTGAGGGATGAGCTGCATCAATTTTTTCCCACCCAAGACACGCTGCTGCATGAAAGCACTTTCTTGAGCCGAATATTTCACATGATGTTAGCAAGGCGTCGTTTCGACGCACTGTCAACGAAGCTCAATACTGATGCAGAGATTGCGAAAAACCCGCTTTTTTAATCATTATGTTGTAAATACAGTCCTATCATGATCCTAAAGCTTTTGACAAGCAGTAAACAGGACCTAAACAGAACCAGGTCTTTGACTAACAGCGAACAGTCCCACAATTTAACAAACAGGACCTGAACAGAACCCAGGGCTTTGACAAACAGCGAACAGTCCCACAATTTAACAAACAGGACCTAAACAGAACCCAGGGCTTTGACAAACAGCGAACAGACCCACAATTTAACAGACAGGGTCTAAACAGAGCCCAGGGCTTTGACAAGCAGCGGACAGACCCACAATTTAACAGACAGGGTCTAAACAGAGCCCAGGGCTTTGACAAGCAGCGAACAGATCCACAATTTAACAGACAGGTTCTAAACAGAACCCAGGGCTTTGACTAACAGCGAACAGTCCCACAATTTAACAAACAGGACCTGAACAGAGCCCAGGGCTTTGACAAGCAGCGGACAGACCCACAATTTAACAGACAGGGTCTAAACAGAACCTAGGGCTTTAACAGGCATCAAACAGGGTTCCACATTTAATAGGACCTAATCAGAAACCAAGGCTCTGACAAGCAGTAAACAGAGTTCCACATTTTGACAGGACATAAACAGAGCCCAGGTCTTTGACAAGCAGCGAACAGTCCCACAATTAAACAGACAGGATCTAAACAGAACCTAGGGCTTTAACAAGTATTAAACAGAGTTCTACATTTTAGCAGGACCTAAACATAACTCAAGGCTTTGATAAGTAGTAAATACGGTCCCATATTTTAACATAAGCTAGGCCTCTGGCAAACAGTTATTAGAGTCCCACATGTTAACAGGACTTTAACAGAACCTAGAGCTTTGATAAGCAGTACCACTTTTCTGTTTAACAACAGGATGTCAGCAGAGCCCCACCTCTCTGTACAGAATGTCGATAAGCAACATCCACACTGGAACGTCTAGCCTTATGTTGGAATAGTTCTGACAGTGGTTTGCTTCCACTGATTTTCTTTCTTTCATCCTTTCTTTCCTTCTTTTTTTTCTTTCTTTCTTTTCCCTTAATGTGGAGAATTCTGCTGATAACACTGCTGCATTCTAGAACCAGCGCATCTTATGCCTCCCTGGTGTAAGATGGTATCGTCACTGTGCAACAAGCTCTCCCAGACCCTGTTGCTGGTTGCATTAGGCAGCAGCAGGAGTCGTGGAGTCCTGCCGCTCATTCCATTCCCATCCAGTGCCAGATGGAATCTTCACGCTGACTGCTGGTTTGGTAGCTGGGGAGATGAGCCATTTCAAAGACAGCACTTACTCGACAGCAGCAATGAAGATTTTAGATTTTGGGAGGAAATGTATACAAAAGACCGTCATGAATACTGCTATCAAATTAATAAGATGCAGTAGCAAGATTGTCATATTTATTATGATCCAAAACGGGTTTTCATTATTTTTTAGTTTTGACTTCATTTTTATCTTATTTCGTTATATTACTTTTATTTACATTAGGAAAACTGGCTATGTAATATTGGTAGATAGACAGATGACACAATGTATCTAATCAGAACGCTTATGGGAAAAATACGAAGAAGAAGTTCTTCACTTCATCTTGAAGCTAATTTTTCAGTCGCCCAGCCATGCCGAAGTCATCGCGATAAACTGCATGACAACGGAAACTAAACATAATTCCATTGTATCGATTTTTTTTCTGTGAAAACCACGTCCTCGCCACATCAAGCCCTTTACCTCACTATACTGAAAATCACCATTCGCACTAACAACCTACCTCATTCATCATGGAGACTGGTCAGGAATCCATGAAATAATTTGTCAATTGGTTACACAGAAACTAGATATTCCAAATGTTTCTGAGCGTGTGGAGTTTATAAGCCTCGATACCCAGTAGTTTGTTTCTACTGTCAGATCGTATTTTCTGGAATGTCAGGATTCTGATTCCTTCAGAAACGATGTGGTGTAGCGTATATGGACAAGTCCTTACCTGTAGATTTTAAGACATCCAAAACAAAGTGTATTTCAGGGGCAGTTTAACCAAAAATGAAAATATACTCACCACAAATGTTCAGCAAAACAGAGTTGAAAACAATCTGTACTGTACCAGGAACAAATCATAACAAAATCCAACTTCAGCTCAGACGTAGTAGCGGGAAACTAGAACTGAATGCAGACTGCATCTCTCTAGCCGCTGAACGATGTTGAAAAAAAGGGTAAATGAAATAAAATCCATACTTCACCAGCATGAACAAAATGTCGATATTACTACACAGTTAAGTATCGACATGAAAACCGTTGCTTACCTTTGTGAAAGTAAAGTAACAAAATTGTTTTAAAAGCCATCTCTGAATTGAATAAAATCTTTCATATGGGAGATTTCGAAATCGAAACACCAGAGTTCCCCAAATGTTTGTTTGTTGTTTTTTTAATCATTTTTTTTTTTTACCTAATCAGTGAGTTAGTTATATAACTCACTTATCTATTCACTTAGTCGGTTTGTTTTGTTGTTGTTTTATGTGTTTTTGTTGTTGTTGTTGTCGTAAAGTAAGGCGTGCTTACTGTTATCATTGAAAATTGACAAAAGCCTATCAAATATGTCAGGACTATTTATGTATACGTCTTGCAAAGGATGTCTTCTCAATTTAATGCCGGCTGCAGCTCCTTTCCGCTGTATTGCATCAATACTTCAGACACAGCTCTTGTACTTGGGGCAGGGGC
>NC_134876.1:100949167-100954167 GCF_041734735.1 Babylonia areolata | reverse complement strand
GTGCAGCAGCGACAGATAACCCAAATGCTGGTTAGTATCTGCATCGTTTTCCTCATCACCAACTTCCCCGACGTCTTCATTAACATGGCTCGATTGTTGTACATGGACCATGGGTTTGTTGCTACGGGACGGTACCGGAACATTCACGCTGTGACCATCACCACCATGCTTTGTTTCAACTTGATCAATTCCTCAGTCAACGTTGTCTTCTATGTCATTTTCAACCGAAAGTTTCGGTCCACTTGTCAGGACCTCTTTGGATTCTGCTTGAAGTCACCATGCTCAAAGAACTTTGACGAGAAAACCACTGGGAATTCTTCAAAGCTGGTTGCATAGATCGGTATTTTTGCACCAGGAAACATTCTAATGTTGTGGGGATTTTTTTGTTTTGTTTGTTTGTGTGTTGTTGTTGTTGTTTTCTTTCTTATTCACGAGACAAAGGAAAGGGATGTGGGAAGGATGTCATTCATGAAATAAAATTGCTGAAGAATCTTTTGTGGAAGTAAGTGAGACCATCCAGAGTTATGGTGTGCAAGACAGCACTTTGAAACAATTACATGGAGAATGTCATGGGAACCGTAGGAACGCTATTCGGTGCATGCATTTCAGTGAAACTGGTGTAGCAAAAACAACAACAACATCACACACAAAAGAACCAAAAACAACAACCAACCAAGTGTTATTATGGCAAATCCTGTGCTACAAGTTCTCACAAAATGAATTGAGATGGTATGGAATTCAACACTACAGGAACCATAATGATTGTTGGTAATCTGACGCGGAGTGTATTTACCATATCTGGGGATAAAGCAGCCATGAACGCAAACAGCGTGTTGGCAGACAAACAGACAAACGCATTGCGATTCCAGAACACTGTATGATTTCTCAGGGCCCTGCCAAAAATTAATCAGAAGCGTCTATTGGGACTGGATACTTCAGGTTCTTCCAGGAAGAACGACAAACAACTGTTGTTCAACACAGCGTAGTTTTCCTCCCACTTCATGCACAGAATCATTTATCACCAGTTTCCACGCACTTCAAAATCGACCAAGGATAAGAAGAGAGACAGGGCGTGGAATATACGTGTTTCTCACTTACTTAAGCCCTTCACTCCCTGTGGAGCATATGCCATCAACGTTTTTCCATCGAACTCGACAAAATCGGAGTAAAATGCTTTTCCCAAAGAATAAAACACTATGTGGAAATGGGGCCTCAAACTTTGACAACAGCGGTGAAAAGACTAGAAGTCAACGGTGCCTTCGTCATCAGACATGTTCTTGTTTCCATAATCCACCGAATGCTGACACGTATTACAGGATCTTCAACGTGCGTACTTGATCTTCTGCGTGGGTGTACACACGAAGGGGGTTCAGGCACAAGCAGGTCTGCGCATATGTTGATCTGGGAGATCGGAAAGTTCTTCACCCTTTACCCACCAGGCGCCTTTACCGAGATTCGAACCCGGGACCCTCAGTGTCTTTAAATAAGTGTCAGCTTGTGTTTCCGCTGTTGTTTGTTTGCCTTCATGTCAATTTCCTTCTTTTTTATCATTCCATTGTTCTGTTCTTTAACGCTCTTGTAATTATTTACTCTTTTATTCATTGCTAAAGGCGATGCAGTAACATATGTTGAAATTGTGTCAATATGTTATGGATGTGCTTTCCAGATCAAACGAATGCGTTTCAGCCTAAACAGAAAATACAGTATCAGTCTTTGGGCTTTGAATTTTTGCTATATTTGTAATATGCACAAGTAAAATGCATGGTGTTTGGGCGAATTGTGTGTGTGTGTGTGTGTGTGTGTGTGTGTGTGTGTGTGTGTGTGTGTGCTGTTTCTAAGAGAGTGTTTTTGGTTGGTTTTCGCTCTCGGCACATGCATGCAAACCTGATATAAAGCAGCTTGGTACATGATTATACTTACTCGAACGTGATCGTGTTCCTTTATATGAAGAGGTAATTACTGTTCTTCCTCTTTGCTGTACAGCCTCCCCCTGAAGACCTCTTCATTGCAGTTACCCGGGCCCAGGATGAATAAATGAATAAACGAATGAATATAATTATCTTTATTTTCCAGCGGTGAAGATACCAGCGCACTGGCCAAGTCACATATCAGCCGTTGTTTTAAGAAACACACAAACATATATACACATATAAATGTCGCTGTGCCAGAATCGCCGTCTCAGTGTACACACCCTATCGTAGTGTTGTCATCTCCCTCGCCCTTGGTCTTTATATCTGGTCCAGGAATGAGATCTTGAGACTAAGTGTGATAGAAGGCTGACAAACTTCACAGAAACTGTCACATTCTTCGCAGACGGTAATCGAAGAAAACATGTACACAAATATGAATATATGCATGCGCTCAATACCGAGTCTAAGTGCGTCGGGTTCTGTTGCTGATCAGGCTGGTCAGCAGATGTGGTGTAGCGTATGTGGGTTTGTCCGAACCGAGGCAGTGACGCTTCTTTAAGAAACTGAACCTAAACTGAAGAAAACGCGGATTCCACATAGGTTGTAAGCGCTTTCCAGTGATCAGTACTGCCTGGATGCGAGAGCGCTGAAATCATCATTATTATTAGAAATGGAGTTATGATTGTGTGTCTGTCTGCTCAATGTATGTTTAATTGATATTATAAAAAGAAATGTAAAAAAAAAGTGTCACAAGATTACTCGACTGTCTCCAGAAGGGTATGTGCACAACGACTTGATCACAGTTTGTTTGTCTTTGTGGGTGACCGACTCACTGTGTCTCTGTCAACCTTAGGATGCTCGTGTTTTATTTCATTTTGTATTTTATTCTACTTTTCTTAATTTGAAGGGTATATTAGTATTACTGATCATTCTTTTTTTCACAAACAATGAGTGTGTGCATGTGATGCGAAAATTACAATAATTGTTATGTTCTGCAACTTTCACTGATGTTGAAAATCGATATATATATTTTCCGTATTTTAACTTTTCGTGTACCTATTGTGAGATTATAAAATAATGTTTATTGTCTGTTTTGTCTGGTTCTGTCTCTTTCCCTTCGTCCCTCTCGGTCTGTCATTATGTGTCTAATTGTTTGTCTGTCTGCCTGCCTGTCTGTCTGTCTGTCTGTCTGTCTGCCTGCCTGTCTGTCTGTCTGTCTGCCTGTTTCTTCGTCTGTGTGTCTCCCACTCTCTCTCTCCTTCTCTCTTTCTGTGATGTACACGAATGTTCGTGAGCATTTGTGTAACGTGATACGAAGGAGACGATAGACCGGGGTTCCTTGTGAAGACTGCACTTAATGCACGTTAAAGATCCTACCCACAGCGAGAGAAGGGTTGTTCCTGGATCATATGAACCGTTTCTTTTATGACTATGCTGTTCATGCAAAACGCAATAAAAAGCAACAACAACAAAATCCAAACAAACAAAAACAACAACAACAGCAAACACACACACAAAACAACAACAACAACAACAACAACCAACCAACCAACCAAACAAAAAACAGAGCAAATAACCACTGGTTTTAAGTTTTAGTCTCTTCACGACAAAAAAATGATATCTACTTCTAGGCTAGTGCTGCTACTACTGCTGCTACTGCTGCTGTTGCTACTGCTGCTGCTATTTCTTCTTCTTGTACACAACAAGAGAACAACACATTCTCGTCTCGTCTCGTCTCTCCCGTAGTCTGGGTTCAGACCGTTGGGGCACCGCTGCTGACCTGGCCACCACCCCTCTCCACTCTTCACGGTTTTCTGATTTCCTCAGGGCGTCACCGAGCGTCAAGCCTGTCCACCCCCGGATGTTGTCTTCCCATCTCTTCTCCTGCCGTCCTCTCCTTCTGCCTCCTTGTACGGTGCCTTGCAGGAACGTTTTGGCAAGACCAGATGATCGGGAGATGTGTCCATACCACCTAAGTTTGCGTTTTTTCACTATGGACAGAAGGTCTTCGTAGGGTCCAATACTTTGCTTGATTCTGTTCTTCACTTCCGTGTTAGTGATGTGGTCTCTGTAGGAGATGCCAAGTAGTCTACGAAAGCATCTCATCTCGACAGCTTGGATTCTTCTCTCGATGTCCGCAGTCAGGGTCCAAGTTTCGCAGGCGTAGAGCAATATTGATATAACCAGGGAACGCATCAGTCTGATTTTTGAGCTGAGAGCGATGTTTTTGTTGTTCCAGATGGTGTTCAGCTTGTTGAGTGCCATTGTTGTTTGGGCAATTCTCGAGAGTACTTCTGGTTTAGATCCTTCATCTGACACGATTGCTCCCAGATATTTGAAGCTGTGGACTGTTTTAAGCTTTTCGTCGTTGACTTTGATGTCAATGCTGATGCCGTTGGTGTTGTTAGTCATCAGTTTGGTTTTCTCCGCACTGATTTGCATTCCATACGATGTGGAGGCTTTGTCTAGATGTTTGACCAGGCTTGCCAGTTCTTCTTCTTTTCCAGCCAGTCCATCAATGTCGTCGGCAAAACGTAGGTTTGTGATTGTTCTGCCGCCTATGCTGACTGTTCCTACATGCTCTTCCAGTGCGTCAGTCATTATTCTTTCTAAGAAGATGTTGAAGAGTGTTGGGGAGAGTAGACAGCCTTGTCTCACTCCGACTGTGGTTCTGAACCAGTCCCCGATGCTATTGTAGACGGCGCTGGTGGCTTTGTCATAGAGGTGCTGTATCAGTCTGATCAGGTTGGCGTTGATGTTGTACAGATTCATGGTAGCCCACAAAGCTGCATGCCAGACCCTGTCAAATGCCTTCTTAAAATCAATGAAGACGTGGTAGAGGTCTTGTTGGTGTTGATGGTACCTCTCACATAGCAACCTCAAGTTGAAGATTTGTTCAGTTGTGCTCCTTCCTGGTCTGAAACCTGCCTGTTCTTCAGCAATGATGTTTTCTGCTTGTGGTTTCAGTCTGTTAAGCAGGATCTTCAACATGACTTTGCTGGGATGACTAATCAGGCTGATGGTGCGGTAGTTTTGACACTCCTGGAGATTGCCCTTTTTGGGGAGGGTGATGATCAGTGATTGTGTCCA
>NC_134876.1:100911667-100944167 GCF_041734735.1 Babylonia areolata | reverse complement strand
TGAGGCGTTGGTTCAGGGTACTTCTCCACCTTGTGCGGTCAGCTGCGAGATCTTACCAGGACGAGGTGTCAATGTCGAGTGCCTTAATTTCTCTTGCAGACGTCCTTAAAGCGCACCTGTGGGCAGCCAGTGGTTCTTTTCCCAGATTTCAGCTCACCGTACAGAATGTCTTTGGGGATGCGGCCACCCTCCATGAATAGACCATCATCCATAGACCACCAAACAGAGCATTCACACTCCCAATATCCTGAGGCTGAAACGCATTTGCAGCAATAACCGTGCCAGTACAATAATACTCAGGTGACACAGGCTCTGGACGTGTCCCCGCAGACAGGCCGTGTGACCCACGAGGTGACGACAGACACTGAGGACAGTGCACGTGTCCCCGCAGACAGGCCGTGTGACTCACGAGGTGACGGCAGACACTGAGGACAGTGCATTGTACGTCCTCTCCTTTTCACCCTCCAACATAGCTGTACGCAGCATCCTCCCGAGGAAATGTGGCCTGCTGTATCAAGACACTGGACGGCGCCATATTTTCAAAAGCATCTACTCATCACTTTCAAGAACGATCAGAAACTTTGAGATATGTGTTACGTGTCTACCTGAGTGTGTATGTGTGCTTTCCCGAAATCTGATTGAATGACACAGAAAACGAATGAGGATTGCCCAATGGCAGCCGTCAGTCAGGTCTACCCAGGTAGACAGGCTGTTTTGCAAATGACCCCGTGTGTGAAAAGCGCTTAGAGCTTGATCTCCGATCGAGAATAGGTGCTATGTAGGTATCCATTCATGATGATGATCATCATCATATACTGGTCCGATCCCTCATGCACATATTCCCGTCTCTCTTCCGCACCCCCCCCCCCCTCCACCCCCCTCCCCACAGGCTACAAGGCTACAAACCGTGTGACAGCAACACGTGCAAAACCTGTCCTTTCCTTCACGCTTCAAGCACAATTACCTGTCATGTGGGGATGCTTCTGTCCACACTCAGCACGTACACATACACGCACACACGAACACATGAATGCACACGCACAGACGCATTCTCCCTTGAAAGAACAGTCGAAAACATTAGGACAACACAGTGATGAGGCGTGTTTATAAGTAGCGTGTTTTGATTTCCTTGAGACACCACCTGCATACAATTTTGTCGTGTTATTGGTTGTGTGCCTGTGAGTGAGTTCCTCGCCAAGAATGGCGACTTCATTTGAGAGCAGTGTCAGCGATGAGGAGGATTTCAATGAAGGCAGACGCCAGAGACCAGTGGGTTTTGGCGCTGGTGATGACCCTTAGGTGACCCGGTCATCTTGCTGTGACCCATTCCTCAGAATGCTCAGCACGCGCTGTTTACTCGATAGCGTTTCTTCACTGCGAACACCTATCATGTAGAATCTAATAGCTGGTTTACATGTTTGTTTGGGTTTTCCAGAAACAAGTTTGTTTTGTTTTGTTTTTTTTAAATTGGTGAATCATCTTTATCTATCATGTTGCTTTGTGAACAAAAAATAAAATAAAATAATAATAATAATAATAATAAAAATGCATATTTGTCTATCATGTTGCTTTGTGCAAAAAAACAACAACAAAACATAATAAATAAATAAAATAAATAAATACAATAATAAAATGATAATAATAATAATAAATAAAAATGCATGTTCGGTCACAATGCTGGTTACATTGTAGATAAAAGAATAAAGCATGAAAAGTAAATAATCGGGCAATAGTTAGGCCAGAACACTACCTTCATTGCAGACAGTGTATCTCTTACACTGTCACTGTGAATAGATATGTTGGTCAAGATGGCATCGTCACTCGGCAACAAGCTCTCCCTGACCCTGCTGCTTGTGGCTGTTTGCAGCAGCAGGAGTCATGGAGTCCTGCCGCTTCCACCGATTAAATATCTTCCCTTTCTTCACATGGAATTGTTGGGCTTTTTGTTGTTGCTGTTGTTGTTTCTGCTGCTGCTTCTACCATGGACATCAGATGTTGGATTAGCAGTGTTCTGTACTGAAGAAAACTTGGTAGCATCGTTGACACTGGGTGGACAAGTTTCTCTATTGCTGTCAAACTGGGCAGCTGTGGATTTTCTTTGTCTGGGAATCGCAACACAGCCATCGTATTGCCTTAGTTCAATTGCACTGAATGTACTGATGAGCTCTTGATCTCCTTTTCCAGCTGCAGGACAAACCTCGTGAAATGAAACTGAAGGATCGCTAGAATAGGCTTCACGAAATACTATAGCTGGGAATCTCCAGAAAATAAGACATTGGAGACGGTGTCTCTCTCCCCCTCTCTCTCTCTCTATCTCTCTCCCTCCCCCCCCCCTCTCTCTCTCTTCTTTCTCTCTCTCCCTCGCTCTCTATTTCACTCGTTTTCGCTCTTTCTCACTCTCTCTCTCTCTTTCTCTCTCTCTCTCTTTCTCTCTCATACGCAAACACACACGTGAATAGGTACACACACACACACACACACACACACACACACACACACACACACACACACACACACACACACCGCGCCAGTTAACTTGGCTGCACTCAATAAGTCTCCACCATATGACCTATACCTTTCAATTAATTAATTTCCAGCAGAGAAATGACATGTCAGGAATTATATCGAACACGTACGATTATAGTAACTCATTGTAGACACATGTATAGTACCATTAATTAGTAGAAGAAGATTTTCTCTCTCTCTCTCTCTCTCTCTCTCTCTCTCTCTCTCTCTCTCTCTTTCCATCACACACACACACACACACACACACACACTCACACACACACACACACACACACACACACACACACACACACACACACACACACACACACACAACAAAATTGATATGCAACAACCATGCAGTTTCACAGATCCCACAGGACAGTTTGTGGACACTGATGCACCACCACCGATGCACACACCCACGAGGTGTTTAGCCCTCCTCATCGCTCTTGCTCTCCAGACTGGTTCATAGAAAATGAGATCGAGAACAAAAGGTGAAAGGAGGAAGGCTTGAAAGAAACCTTTGTCATCATCCATCTTCGTCGTCATCGTCATCATCATCATCATCATCCATCATCATCCATCATCGTCATCATCATCATCATCACCCATCATCATCATCATCATCATCATCATCCATCATCGTCATCATCCACCAGCATCATGATCTTCATCAACCATCAACCATCATCATCATCATCATCATCATCATCAACAACTGTCATCATCCATCACCAGCATCATCATTATCATCAGCAACAACAACAGTGTGTGAAGCATACCTCCATTTATCCCCTCCCCTCCCCAATCTCTTGCCCCTCTCTCCCAACCGCCAGAACAAAAAAAAAAAAATAATAATCAACTAACACACAGCTTCAGTTATAACCTTTCTTATATTCTCGAAAAAATGGATAATAAATTTACACACAGCTTCAGTCATACTCTTTCCTATACTGTCCAAAAATACATATTAAACCTACACACAGCTTCAGTCATACTCTGTCCTATACTGTCCATAAATACATATTAAACCTACACACAGCTTCAGTCAAACTCTTTTCTATACTCTCCAAAAATACATAATAAACTTACACTCAGCTTCAGTCAAACTCTTTTCTATACTCTCCAAAAATACATAATAAACTTACACTCAGCTTCAGTCAAACTCTTTTCTATACTCTCCAAAAATACATAATAAACGTACACTCAGCTTCAGTCAAACTCTTTTCTATACTCTCCAAAAATGCATAATAAACGTACACTCAGCTTCAGTCAAACTCTTTTCTATACTCTCCAAAAATACATAATAAACTTACACTCAGCTTCAGTCAAACTCTTTTTTATACTCTCCAAAGATACATAATAAACTTACACTCGGTTTCAGTTATAACCTTTCCTATATTCTCAAAAAAAAGACAATAAACTTACACCCAGTTTCAGTCAAACTCTTTTTTATACTCTCCAAAGATACATAATAAACTTACACTCGGTTTCAGTTATAACCTTTCCTATATTCTCAAAAAAAAGACAATAAACTTACACCCAGTTTCAGTCAAACTCTTTTCTATACTCTCCAAAGATAAATGATAAACTTACACACAGCTTCAGTCAAACTCTTTCCTATACTCTCCAAAAATACATAATAAATTTACAGTCAGCTTCAGTCAAACTCTTTTCTATACTCTCCAAAGATAATCGATAAACTTACACACAGCTTCAGTCATACTCTGTCCTATACTCTCCAAAAATACATAACAAACCTACACGCAGATTCAGTCATACCCTTTCCCATACTCTCCTTTTCAGCAGCGTGTGTTCGCCAACCATGACACCCATTTTATGCAGCTGATGGAAGTCTGTTGAGGAGGATGACACACGTCTTAAAGCGCTGGAGGAGAACCTCAGCCAGGGACTCAGAGAGACATTACAGCATAGATAAACAAGCAGTTCAAGAAGGAACCTGAGAAATCTCACCTGAAATCTGCAAATCTGGAAGAGAAGCACTAACTCTGCGCTCTGTCTGTTGGATAACAGGACATTCGCGCATAACAAGAGAAATACGCCTGAAAATCGAGATTGGAATAACTAACTAACTAACTAACTAACTAACTAACTATATATATATATATATATATATATATATATATATATATATATATATGTGTGTGTGTGTGTGTGTGTGTGTGTGTGTGTGTGTGTGTGTGTGTGTGTGTGTACTGAAGCTGATAAATAACATTCAAACCGCAGTGCAAAATTTATGGCATCGCCAAAGAAAACGCATTAGATGGAAGCAAAGAAACGAATTACATTATGTCATAGTGATGGTGTGACAAGTACACGGAACTGAAACATTGACCTATGAAACAGTGCTCACCAATATGTTTCAATGCAGTTTACAACAAGCACCTACAATACTTGAACTGAAATTCAACGGTCAAGGACATGACATGTATGGAACCTGACGATTATATAAGATGTGCCTTGTGGTTTATGAATCGGAGCATTTCTTAATAATATTCTATTTCGGTCACACACACACACACACACACACACACACACACACACACACACACACACACACACACACACACACACACACACACACACACACACACACACATACACAGAGGCAGGCAAGAAACACGCTTTCAGATGTGCCAAATGCGACAAAAAATGTATGGCACAATTGGAGGTGGTTTCTTGCCTGACAAAACAATGTGTGGTTCGTCCGTCGGGATCGACGAGGACCATCTAGTCATCCTGGGGATGGGTGGGTTGGGCTCTGTGGGTGCGCAGATGACTGGTCAGGCCAATACGCGCCCGGAAGGTTCTGACGCAGTGTGGACAGGGGATGGTGGCGGCTGTCGGGGACTTGCTGGCACTGCTTTTCCTGGCCTGTATAGCTTTCTGGGTCTCCTCCAAAGTTGGAATGGCATCCAACGACTCACTGACTGGCACCTGGGGGAGTCGGTCGATGGCTTCATCATTGATGGTGGAAGGGCGGTTCAGTACGCTGTCAAAGTGTTCAGCCCATCTCTCAAGGATCCCGTCCTTGTCAGTGATCAGGGTAGAACCATCAGCACTGAGGAGTGAAGCAGATCCGGAGGTGGTGGGACCGTAGACTTCTTTCAGGCCGTTATAGAAGTTCTTCATGTCGTTCCTGTCTGCAAAGCCCTGGTTCTCATCAGCTTTGTTGCTCAGCCAGGAATCCTGCATCTGCCGCAGCTTCAGCTGGATGGTGCTGCGTGCACTCTTCAGTATGTCTTTCTTTGACTGTGACTTGGGATCTTCAATGTGGGCTCTGCAGGCTTGGCGTTTGTCTTCTAGCAGCTGCTTGATCCCAGTGCAGTTCTCATCAAACCAGTCTCTGTGCTTCCTGACAGAAGGCCCCAGCCACTCCATGGCAGTGTTGTACACCGTCTCATGCAGTGCGCCCCATGCTGCCTCCACATTCTGGTTGTCCAGCACGGTGGACTGAAGGCGTTCCTCCAGGGTGTCAACAAAGCTCTGCTTGATGTTGCCTAGCTCCAGCTTGTTGACATTCAGGCTGGCTGAGTCGCCTCTGTCCAGAAGCGTACGCTCGTTCCATGTGGCAATGGTCAATGGGGTGCTCCTTGTTTTCTTCTTTCTTTCCTTTGTGTGTCGACCGCTTGAGTAGGCCCCCGTCAGCCGCGGTATGCTGACTAGGGTGGTGTGGAGCAGGCAATGTTTAGGGCACCTTTTCTAGCCCCTACCTCATGCCATGGAGGTGAGCAGTGCTGTCCTCAAGAGGGCTGTTCAGTCGCTCAGGGGGCTGCCGATCTCCACCGCTGCTCCAGTCGGTGAAAAACGACCCTATGGCCTGAGCCGCCTGTGTGCAGGTCCGCGGCTACAACTGCCAGTGTACCCACACCTGTCGCTTCGTCGCTCGCCTGTCGCCACAGGGCTTGGGGAAAATGATGGTATGGGATGGAGGATGATTGATGACTTGCGCGATGACTTTGTTTATAGTGAAGAGGAGTTGCGCACCGTCGACTTCACTCTCTTGTCCGAGACCGTCTGTATCCAGTGGCAAGACGAGGTCAAGACGACTGGAGATGGAAACGGATGCAGTGGATGACCAGGATGTCCTATGTGCCTCATCCTGCCCTCAGCACTCCACAGTGCTCTGCTGCAACCGCCTTCCTCTCCGTTGAACCATGAAGGTTTCTTCCGCAGAGTCCGCCGGATCCAGTCTTCACATGCTTGGGCAGACAAGCCCTAACTCACCGAGGGTTTGAGACCCGTCGGCTACCCTCACCTAGTTTAGCCAGCCTGTCAAAGCCGTTGCCCGGGGATTGGGCGCTGCCGCATGCTAGCAGCTTCTAGGACCCATAGGTGAGAGCTGGGTGCCAGTGGGAACCAACACAGGACGAACCACTCCCAGAAGAGCGTGACAACCCCCCCCTCTAGAGGTACTACCCCCGTGCACCCTGACAAAACAATAGCGACCCCCCCAAGCCCCCGACCCACCCCACCCCAATCATCTCCCCTCCCTAACCCCTCCCGGTATCTGTTTCGGTCTTTGGAGGAAGGTGGCAGAATGGTTAAGATGCTTCGCTGCCAATACAGAGAGTCCGTGAGGTTTTTGTTTGTTTGTTTGTTTGTTTGTTTTGTGTTTTTTGTTTTTTTTTGGTTGTTGTTGTTGTTGTTTTTTAACAACCTCTCTCGCAGAGTTGAAAGATATCTCTGTCAAGGGAATTCCTTTCATGGCCATGTATAGCACAAGACCAGGTGCACTTCTTCCACGGAGAGAATCCATGCTGAACAGCTACACTCGTTTTTTTTTCTTTGTTGTTGGTGGTGGTGGGTTTGTTTATTTTGTTGTTGTTGTTGTTTGTTTGCTTGTTTGTTTTTTGTTGTTTTGTTGTCAACTTCAGCATCCACACTGCAACGCAGGAAATGTTTGGAAGTCTTCCTCACCACTTTAACAAAAAGGTGACTATGCCGATGTCCTGACTCAGAATGACCCCCTCGTCTGAGTTAACTACATGAAACCATTCTGAGCGAGGCGTATGATGACTCAATAATTATTGAGGAGTTAGCCCCGCAAGACTCCAACCCTTGCGCAGAAATGATTGCATGCCATTAATTCAATTTTATCCGTGCATGCATGTGCGTGTACAAACATACATGAATTGATGATGCCGACGACGATGATGATGATTTAAAGAAAATAAAGAAAAAGAATAATGATGATGACTGCGATGAAGATTATGGTGATGATCATAACGGTTACAACAAGAACAAGGATTATACTACTACTACTGATGATAATATAATAACAACAACAGCAATGATTATATATATATATATATATATATATATATATATATATATATATATATATATATATATGTATGTATATATATATATATATATATATATATATATATATATATATATATATATATATATATATATATATATGTGTGTGTGTGTGTGTGTGTGTGTGTGTGTGTGTGTGTGTGTGTGTTCGTGTGTGTGTGTGTGTGTGTGTGTGTGTGTGTGTGTGTGTGTGTGTGTGTGTGTGTGTGTGTGTGTGTGTTTTGCAGCAGGAAGAAAATTAAATAAATCCAGTTTATTGTCCCACTCTAATATCGACACATCTGCAATTAAGTTTGTTCTCTATTTCCCCGTCACTGATGGTAGCAGTCGGAAAGCAAGCCGACTAACGAGGTGATCGATGAAAGACAACGCTGCAGTCACTTTACTGCTGCTTCCGATAGGTCAGCCCAATCTCACAGAACCCCCCCCCCCCCCCCCCCCCCCCTCCGCACCCCCCGCACCCCCACCCCAAGAAAAAAGAAAAACCCACACGGTCCCGAAGTGTGTGTGTGTGTGTGTGTGTCTGTGTGTGTGTGTGTGTGTGTGTGTGTGTGTGTGTGTGTGTGTGTGTGTGTGTGTGTGTGTGTGTGCTGGGACCGCCTACTATCCTTTTCTTCTCGACAGTAAACCCCACTGAACCCCACATGTCACAGTTTCTCCACGTCCTCCTCCTCCTCGTCCTCCTCCACGTCCTCCTCCTCCTCTTCCTCATCCTCCTCGTCCTCCTCCTCATCCTTCTTCTTCTACGTAGCGTTCACTGTCACACAGTCTGTAGTTCAGTTCAGTTACTCAAGGAGACTTCACCGCGTTCGATAAAAAAACCCATGTACTCTACATCTCATCTGCTAAGCAGATGCCTGGCCAGCAGCGTAACCCAACGCGTTTAATCTGCATCTGGCGACGAATAGACCTGGTCATGCTGCCCGTCGTTATTCCTGATGAAGAGGGAACGTTTGAAGGACGTAGTCAGCTGCCTGGTAATCTTGATAGTAGGGGCTTGTTGGTGAGCGGTGTGAACGTATTACTCAAGTGAGCATCGAGTCGGTTGTGGTCGGTCCGGAGGCCTGACCAGGATTACGTGATGTTCTCTCTGGGCAGGTGGTGGCTGTCATCTTGTCCTGCCTATGCCGCAGGAGTGAACTGGTGAAGCTCATCTGTTCATAACAGCTGACGCTGCGTGGTCTCCCTGGTGCTTTTGCCAGCTCCGACTTCATTAAGGTGGCTGCGACCCTTCGGATAGAATACCTGGTCTTCTGGATCCTCCAGTCTGTTGCAGACATGTGGGAGTTTATCACTCTCCGCGGCGTGGAGTAACTAGTGAGTTTCGGGGAGGTATACCATGTGGTGGTATGGATCTTTGGCGTCCTGAATCTTGGAGGCTGCCTGCATGAGTGCTTCAGTTTGTTCTCTGTAATCTGTTCAATGCCTGCCTGTGGTGGCGCTTGAGAAACCAACTGTCTCTCCTCCAGTGGATGCCAGGCCCTTCATTTGTCACAGGGTGTTGGCGGTCGACCCACCGATGTGTGCATGAATCCATCTTTCGTATTTCATGGCCAGTGTGAGAGTGCGTCGGGTTGTATGGAATAATGCATGGGATGGAGCTGAAGACTGGTGTCTGGCTGATCTGATGTCCGCGTCCTGATTCTGTATATGGATTCTCCCGAACGCAGTGACGCCTCCTAGAAGAAACTGAAACTGTATATGAGGTGTTAGCCAACAGGTCGCTGAAGACAGTTTGTCCATGCTGACTGGATTCAGGCACGTGATGAGGTGTTAGCCAACAGGTCGCTGAACACAGTTGGTCCATGCTGACTGGATTCAGGCACGTGATGAGGTGTTAGCCAACAGGTCGCTGAACACAGTTGGTCCATGCTGACTGGATTCAGGCACGTGATGAGGTGTTAGCCAACAGGTCGCTGAACACAGTTTATCCATGCTGACTGGATTCAGGCACGTGATGAGGTGTTAGCCAACAGGTCGCTGAACACAGTTTATCCATGCTGACTGGATTCAGGCACGTGATGGGGGCGGGGGGTGGGGGGACGGGGCGTGATGTGGCGTTGCTCTTTAACACCTCCTTGTTGCACGCCAGTCTGTGGAAATATACGTAAAATATGAGTGTCACGCACAACAAGAGACGAGGACACAGACATACAGATGAACACACACACACACACACACACAGATACACACACACACACACACACACACACACACACACACACACACACACACACACACAGATACACACACACACACACACACACACACACACACACACACACACACACACACACACACACACACACACACACACACACACACACACACACACACACACATCTTTCCACAAGTCGCAAAACAGCACATCAACAAACAGACAGACATGTTGTTGTTTCCATTCCCGACACCCACTTTCCCCATTTCTTCTTTTTTTTTTCTTTTTTTTTGAGGGAAGGATTTTAAAAAAAAAGCTGTATACGTTTATTCTTTTACCCCCAGTAAAGATTATTTTGACTTGACATACAGACATACAGACAAACATGTACCTTGCTTATGTGTTACCATCGTTTACGGAAGAAATATGTCTTGAACAAAGTACAACTACCAAAATGCTGCAATAGAGTGGGGCGGGAAGACGGAGAGAGAGAGAGAGAGAGAGAGAGAGAGAGAGAGAGAGAGAGAGAGAGAGAGAGAGAGAGAGAGAGAGAGAGAGAGAGAGATGGAAATGTGAATCGCTCGTTTTCACGTGGTTACATAGTTATATTCATGAAATCAATTTGATAGTGAAATACAGAAAGCATGTAGAAAGAGGTAAACGCACACACACATTCCCAAACGCACCACACGACGAAAGTGTGAAAATAAAGGTATTGCACAATCAGACGTTGTTTTCTTGTTCTGTCATTATCTCTGTCTGGTGCCTGCCTATGCCTTTGCCTGCCAGTCTGTCTGTCTGTCTGTTGTCTGTCCGTCTGCCTGTCTGTCTGTGGCTGAGGTTGTAGATTATGCTTCATCGGCATTGTGTTGTTATTGTTTCTGTTGTTGTTTGTTTGTTTGTTTGTTTTTCGGAAAGGTGGCATGGTGGTTAAGGCCCCTGTCTGGCACTACAGCGTCCATCAGGGACCGGCTTCCATTCCCGTTCCCGCCCTTTCACCCAGGTTTGCCAGGAAAATCAGAGCGTCTAGTCACTCGTATGAGACGATAAACCGAGGTCTCTTGAGTATGTTTCGGTTCCTAACTGTGAGCGCTTACAAACCAAAGATTGCTTTGCCCCCATTAATTTGTACCTCTCTGGAAATATAATGTTGTCAATAAAGAGGTGATAACCACCTGTTCACATTCAAGGTTCAAGGCTGCACGTCAGCTAGTGGAACAGACTGAATACATAAACAAAAAAACAAATACACCTGTCCTTTTCACCAACTTAAAAGAAAGGTATTTGTATGGACTCAGTATTATTTAAGACAAGAGAAATGAGGCACACACACACACACACACACACACACACACACACACACACACACACACACACACACACACACACTCGTACACACACACACACACACACACACTCTCTCTCTCTCTCTCTCACACACACACACACACACACACACACACACACACATACACACACACACATGCGCGCGCGCGGGCGCGCGCGTGCGCGATCGCAAACACGCTGATACTGAGAGCAAAAGAGAAGGGGGAGGGAGGGCGGTCTCTTCCAAACGAGCCTCATTAGTGATTGTACTCTTCGTTTGCACGTGAAAAATCATACGAGACAGAAAATCGATCATTGCCTCTTTCGAAAAACCGAATACACACACACACACAGACACACAGACACACAGACACAGACACACACACACACACACACACAATCATTTTACCCTAATTAAAAAAAGAAGAAAGCCGTAAAGAGATTCGATCATCGGCTCTTTCACAAAACACACACACACACACACACACACATTCCTCTGATGGGTTTAACAACAATTAAATGAGTTCACACACACACACACACACACACACACACACACTCACACACACACACACACACACACACGTGCGCGCCCGCACGCGTACGTACACCCCCAATCACCGCGCACGTATGCACAATAATTTTGTGCCAATCAAAGCAAAGAAGAAATACTTTAGACTTTGGATAAGTATCGGGGTTAGCACTGCTTATAAATGCAGACGAACAACTCATGTGAAGTACAGGCATCTCTGTTTGGCCCTCGGTTGAACCAGTTCATGTGATCTATTTCGTCCAACGTTTGACAAGTGGCTTTTGATGCTGTGTATTTAGAAGAATTGTGTACTTCACAGGATATTATTTCACGACGTAAGTCCGAAACCATCTGAATCAGACACTTTTTTTTCTTTTTTTCTCTTTTTTTTTCTTAAAAAAAAATATATATATAGTGTGAAATAGTGCTTCATACAAGAAAAAATATAGTATACGCTATAATAGCGAAATGGCGCTTGCGGAAAACCCGCTTTCGAATCAGACAACCGAAGTGGTCAACATTCGGAATGTGACGACGAATCTCCCGGGACTGATTTCGTTGTCAACCCGAATGGTCATCATTGATCTGGTTTACTGTGGGGTTGAACCTTTCCCCTGGGTTCTGGGACTGATGGGGAACGTGGTGAATTTGATCGTGCTGGGTTATCAGGGCATCCAGCAAACGACCAACATCATTCTCATCGGTTTAGCCACAGCTGATCTTCTGTACGTTCTGTCTTCTTCGGACAGGCTGGTGGCGTGTGTGATGCGGCATGTAGACCCACAGCTTGCTGCTGAAATTGAGATATACTCCATCGTTCATATCCAAAAGCTGGCCAACATTTTTGCCGTGGTGTCCAGGTACTACACGTGCTTCATTGCAGTAGAAAGGTTCATCGCCGTACGGTACCCGCTGAAAGCTTCTGCCATTCTGAAACGGAACAGAATGATCGTAGCTAGTGTCTTCGTGTGGATGTTGATCTTTTCGTTCTATTTCTACTCGTTTCTGTTGTTCGAAGCGGCAGAAGTGTACAACCCGGCTTTAAACAGAACAACCAAGCGGGTGAAATCTTCCGATTTCATGGTTGAAAATCTGAGTGTGTTGGTGAACTATGCCTCGTTTGTGCTTCCCGTCATTTCAGCGTACGTTCCTGTGCTCATTGTGTTTGTGTGCACGTGTGTCATTCTGAGGTCCCTACGGCTGAGTGCCCTCCAGAGGAGGCAGATGACGAGCTCCGCGCCCAACGCGGACATCCAGCAACAACAGGTCACCAAAACATTGGTCAGCATCTGCATCGTGTTCTTGATCACCAACACCCCCGACGTCATCATCAGAATTGCGCGGGTCCTGTTTCTGGATGACGGCTTTGTGGCAAACGGGCGATATCGGAACATCCACGCGGTGACCATCGCCATCATGCTGTGTTGTAACCTCATCAATTCTTCAGTCAACGTCATATTTTACGTCATGTTCAACCGGAAGTTTAGAGCGACCTGTCAGCACCTGTTCACACTCTGCTGGAAACCACTGCATCTGCGTTCGACTCAAGGAGATAAAATCTATCAATGAAGATGACATGGTATTTGTGGCTTGATGTAAAAGCAACGCCAGTCTTATGGTTTGAAGTGTTAATGCGTCTAATTAATAATCACCGCATCCACACAGCAGCGTGAATATCTGGGACACAATCGGCACGCGTCACGCTGTCTCTGAACAATATCAGGGGTAAACGCTCGTGGTAGAGGGTTCACATTATATAACAATTCGGACAATACCAAATGCAAGGATATTTTGTTTGTCTGGAACAAAAAACAACAAAAAACAAAACAAAAAACACGAAAAAACAACAACACATGTATCTGGAATCTTTCTCCAAACACTGCTCTGGGACAATACATATTGATATTCTGTATTTCTGGAAGAAATCTGGAAGATATACAACATGATTTTATAAATTAAAAAATAAAAATCGAGGCCTGTTATGAAAAGTTTAGAGACTGGTCGACACCAAGACAAATGATAGCTAACACCAGTTACTCAACACTAATGGAACACCAGCGTCAATGTTACTGACTGCTCATTCACAGCTAAATTCGTGTGTACTATTAAAAATATACTTAATTTTTTACGTCAAATCCATTCTTTCACGTATGTGTTTGCGTGATTGCATCGCACGCGTGCGTACATGTGCGTTTGTATATGCGCGTGTGTATGCAAGTGTGTGTGTGTGTGTGTGTGTGTGTGTGAGAGAGAGAGAGAGAGAGATCTTTCCGGTTTTCACTGGAATTATCAAAGGCGCTATGTTGCAAGTCCCTCATCCAATACAGCGTCTTTGATAATTCCACGACACTCTCCCAGCGTGGCAACAGAAAAAAAAGCAAAGTTTTGTTTTCGTTTAAATATGGAAGATGGTCTACACTCTTTTGGAACTAGAATTTCTTAATTAAAGGACTGCCGACGCTGGGGCTGCGACAGACGAAGACCGACAAGAGACACGGGTGTGGCTGTCTCGAAATAAGCGGCGTGGGAGGAATACCACTGAGACGATGCAGATGATTTGCATTCGTATTTGTATTTCTTTTGATCACAACATATTTCTCTGTGTGACATGAACTTCGGGCTGCTCTCCCAAGGGAGAGCGCGTCGCTACACTACAGCGCCCCCCACCCCCCCCCAACACCCCACCCCCACCCCCTTTTTTTTTTTTTTTTTTCCTGCGTGCAGTTTTATTTGTTTTTCCCATCGCAGTAGATTTTTCCACAGATTTTGCCAGGAACAGCCCTTTTGTTGCCGTAGGTTCTTTTACGTGAGTTGAGTGCATGCTGCACACGGGACCTCAGTTTATCGTCATCCGAGTGACTAGCATCCAGACCACCACTCAAGGTCTAGTGGAGGGGGAGAAAATATCGGCGGCTGAGCCGTGAAGCGAACCAACGCGCTCAAATTATCTCGCTTCCTAGGCGGACGCGTTACCTCTAGGCCATCACTCCACCATATGATAGGGTAGAAACAAATTAAGGGATGTGGGTGGGTGATGGTGGGTGGCACCACCTCATTTTTTACATATATATTGTTTCTTCTTGAATACGACCTACTGACAGATGCTGCAGATTATATTCACTCAGTAAATCAGCAGTACAGTACCTACAGTTATGTGATGAGCAGACTCTCGTATAACTCGTTGTCAGGCCCAAAATCACACTGCATCTATCACCATAGCTATAAACAACACGCATGATTTTTGTATTATTCATTTTTTGATTTATTAGTTTGTTTATCTATTTATTTGTTTGTTTGTAGGATTACTCATATTCATATCCATATCCATATCCATATTATTATTATTATTATTATTATTATCATCATCATCATCATCATCGTCGTCGTCGTCGTCATCGTCGTCGTCGTCGTCGTCATCATCATCATCATCATCATCATCATCGCTGTTGTTGTTTTTGCTATTGATTGTTCGTTTGTTTGCTTTTGTATTATATTTTTGTTATTGTTGGTGTTGTTGTTTAGTGTACTTTACTTTCGTTTTACACACAAGATTGCGTTTATTCCATTCCATGACTCCCTGGAATGACTTCCGGTCCAGCAGATCCCTGCCTAACACCCTTTACGGACCTCGTCATCAAACACTGCAGGATCAGGTCCTGGATCACATCGTCAAAAGTGCCTGCAGTCACTGTGGGTTTCCGGTCATCCCCATCGACCTTGGTCTCCAAGTCTGGTCAAACAGCAAGATCTTGAGAACAAGGCGATAGGTGGAAGGCTGAGAGACAGAGTTACACACAGTTCAGTACAAAGATCACACTGTACGCTTTGATAAAGTAAGCAGCATCAGCATAAAATAATACAATAGACGAAAACATGGGGCTGTATATTTTCTAACAAAACCATCGCGGACCTCTTCTCATCCCTAGATAAATTGAAGAATGAGTGCTGAGTCTGTATAATATGGCTGACCTGCGCATAGACCTAACAATGAGGTACTCATGGACGGAGGCACTGAGGTCATAGCACTGAGGTACTGATGTTTGAAACATGACATCACTGTACAGGACACGTACTTACGCCGATCAAGACTTTACAATAAAACATTGAAAAGGCAAAAACAGAAATGTTGAAAATTAGCAAGACAGGATAACAACCAATACCTCACACGGACTAGCATACAAATAAAACATGAATAATCCCCACTAGTGAAAAGAGAACACTTACCTCACCTTGCACATTACAACCACAAACAGCCAATGATCGCGCAGTAATCTCACGTGTATAACTCACTGACTCATTCGTTCGTGGGCTGCAACTCCAACACTCACTTGTATGTACACGGGTGAGCTTTTACGTGTATGACCGTTTTTGCCCATGCATGTAGGCAGCAATACTCCGTTTTCTGGGGTGTGCATGCTGGGTATCTTCTTGTTTCCATCACCCACCGAACGCTGACATGGACTGCAAGATCGTTAACGTGCGTATTTAATCTTCTGCTTGCGTATACACACGAAGGGGGTTCAGGCACAAGTAGGTCTGGACATATATTGACCTGGGAGACCGGAAAAATCTTCATCGACAAAACTGCCCATCTAAGGCAACCTCACATAGACCCACCAGGAAAGAGAAAAAAAGGTGAGCAGGCAGCATTCAAGATTATTATGTATCTATTCATTTCTTTCTTTCTTTTTTTCTTTATTTATTATTAGGCAGCTGCGGGTGTGATGTGGTGAATGCTGTGGTGAAGCAGTATTTCACTCTGACTGTGGCTAGAGTGAATAAACGGAGATAACTAAATGCCGGGTGCTGGGACTGAGAGAAGTTTATATCAAAGGACACATACACTTTATATTGGAAACGCACTTCAAAACACTGGACAGTATAATGATAGAAGCAAAAACATGGCATGGTTTATGCTTTTTTGAAGACAAAATATCCACAGATGTGTTTTGTCTTTTTTTTCTGTTTTTTTTTCTGTTTTTTTTCTGAACACTACTTTGGGCATCCAGCAAGAACACCTCAGCCATAGCCATGTCATGATGGGTTAAAGGCACGAGCTCGTTTTGCGAAATTGTAGGCCATATATATATATATATATATATTTATTTATTTATTTATTTATTCATATTCATGCACTGAAGGCTTGACAATTGCGTCGAGCTTTTGCTCAGCAGATGTGGTGTAGTGTATGCCGAAATAGTCCTAACGCAGTGACGCCTCCTTCAGAAACTGAAGCGGAAAAAAAAAGAAAGTTGAATGTCGGTGAAGGCTATGTGGTTTCGCTCCTTTGTGATGCGTTCTTTGATGGAAGCAATTACACTTTCCTGACTTGAATTTAGTGGCTTACAAAACCAACTGTAGCTTCTAATGTCCTTTAAAAGCAGACTGCACCAACGTCAGGCTCCTGGCCTTGCGTTCAGTTCCGTTTGTCCGTGTCATCCAGCAGTTTCTCAGGTTTATGCTCAAAACACAGTGCGGTTCACGTTCTTCCCCTTCACTGGCTCTTAAGCTGTGCTCTTGATGTTGTTCCACCGCAGAAAGTGGATATTCCCATCCAGGTGAAGCAGTGCTTTGTACCTGAAGAGGGATTCTCTATTCTTAAAAGGCGGCTGTAAAATCACTGTTCTGGCTTCGGAGGACAGAGAAAGACCGCCCTGTCCTGACCAACCGTGTGCAGGTGTGTGTCCGGCAGTTCCCACTTTCCCGTCACTCCAGGATGCTGGAACCGTTGGCGGATTGAAACGTTGGCCTTGTTATGTAGACGACCCGGGCTGCCCACAAGCATGAACCCTTCCCTTGGTGGTTCGGCATCATTGCAGTACTACACGAACTGTTCTCTTTGGATTGCCACGCTATCGACTGGGTTTGGTTTAGGCTGCCTGCAGCGCTACACTCCTCATTTACTGTTAAGATTTGTTCCATTTGTATTGAACATTCCTGATTTACTGTTAAGATTTGTTCCATTTGTATTGAACATTCCTGATTTACTGTTAAGATTTGTTCCATTTGTACTGAACATTCCTGATTTACTGTTAAGATTTGTTCCATTTGTATTGAACATTCCTGATTTACTGTTAAGATTTGTTCCGTTTGTACTGAACATTCCTGATTTACTGTTAAGATTTGTTCCATTTGTACTGAACATTCCCAAATCGCTCACATGGCAGCAACGCGCTTTACCCAAGGCTGAAACATGGTTCGTGGACGCATCGGTTTTCATGGATCGAAAATTTTCGTATTCCATGGCTATCAGATTACGTGGCGTTCAGGGATTGGTGCTTGGAGATATCTTTGGCTGCCAAGATGGTTTCCAAGACACATTCTGAGATATTATATCTGCTTTATTAGACTGAGAAACCGTACCATGGAAGAAACATCATCTTTCAAACGATGGTGATCACCGAGGTATTCATGACTGTCACAACCCGTAAGGGGTTGCCCATGAACCCCCACCCCTTCCCAGACTAGCTAACGTCCCGACAACACAAACACAGAGACACAGAAGAGTTCAGCTCGTTGCTTTACTGTGGTGATGCAAAAAATACATAAATAAATACCCGCCACAAAACAAGGCATTACAAACCCAAAAAATAACCTTTGTCTAAACACCGCACAATTTATGCCATTTACAGTCAACCTGCAGCACCAGTGCTGCTCAACCCCACTGCCAGAGTTCAAACTCGTGCTGACAGCCGAAAACGGACACTCGTAGCTTGATGGCTGAAGCTGGTCGGCCAGAGGGACAGTGGAAAGGTGGGAAAGGGGTAGATGGAAGTATGGAATGGGAGCGGGAGTGGGAACGGGAGTGAGGGAGTTTCCAGGCTTGTGTTCTGGGGGCCCGTCGAAGGCAGCGGCACGGAGGGGAAGAAACACCGGAAAACCTGTAACACCCCACCGGCTCTGTAGACTTGTTTGGTTGGTTTTAAACCAGTTGTAAAATACTACACACACTCCCCCCCCCTTGTCTTCCTTAAGCAATATACATTGCGCTAAACAAGGCAATAACAATATTCAAGTTTCAATGATACTAGTTCTGAATAACTGAAACAGCACCAGTCAGGTTATATCTCATTTCCGTCCCTACAACAATGTTTGGGAAAAATCGACAGACTGTAATTAGACAATTCCCATAAAAAAGAAAAAAAAATTGAAACAATCTGAGCTGAATATTATGGCAAAAATGTTACACCTAAACACAACTTTACTAATTCCCCCCAATATTTGGAAGTAAAAGAATACTGTATTTAAAAGATATCCACTAAAAAAAACATCACACTAACCTTACAAGCAACCTAAATCTCACTCTTAATCACAAGTCACATCACTAAATGTTACGACAAACACAGACTCCCTCACCTGTCACCAGGCACGTCACTGGCCCAGAGTGAAACAGACAAATACAGAAGAAGGGGTGACAAAGGGAAACGCCCCCACTACTTCATCGACGGCGCCCTACAGCACGCACGCTGGAACGGCGACCCGTCTCTCTGCAAAGCTTGGCGTCAACAGCCCAGAGCAATCTCTCTCTCCTAACCAGATTGACTCCTGAACTCGCTCAGAGTTCGAAAAAAAAAAAAAAAAACCGTTCAGGAGAAGGGACATGCCACACGTGCAAAAGCAAGAAGATAGAGAGGGGGGTGAAGGAGAGGAATGGAAAGAGGGGGAGAATGGAGAGAGAGGAGAACAAGGGGGAGAGAGGAGGAGAAGGGAGAGAGAGAGGGGGGGAAAGAAGGGAGAGAGAAAGGGGGAAAAGAGAAGGGGGAAAAATGTAGACAGGCATGCACGCAGATCGCCCACGAGCCGTGACAATGACCTTCCAGATGTACCACTGTCAAGTCATGTCACTGCATCGTACCTCTTCACGACAACGAGCATGAAGTGGCATCGTGCACATTCATTGTGCTGCAGACCCCTGGACACTGTTTGATTCAGACTGTCTATCCAGTTATTGCACGGAATTCTCCTAAGTTACGTGTGTGGGATCAATCCAGTATTCATGAGTTTCGATAAAAGAAGCTCAGGGCTGTTTGTCTTAGACTGTTTATCCAGCTCTTGCACAGAATACTCCCGCCTAAGTTGCTTGTGTGGGATCAATCCAGTATTCATGAGGTTTTCGATAAAAGAAGCGACGTCGCTGCGAACTGAAGTGCATGCGCCTATAGACCAGTGAAAACACAAGTAAACACGACATTATCTCTGTGTGCCCCAGGTCTACTTGACAACTGCTTGCGCAGCCAATCGCACAAACATGGCTGCCTCCTGCATTTACTTTGGCTGCATTTGCAACGTCTTTTATGGGTATACTGGAATGCTGATGGAGTATTTTTAAGAGGGAGGGTGTGAGTATGTGTGTGGCGGGGGGACGAGGGGGAGTTGGGTGGTGTGGCGGGGTTGTGGTGGTGGTAAGGTTGTGATGTTTTACTGGCTGTTCTATCTTCAGCACGGTCATTATAGTTTCCCATACACAGCCACTCCCAGGTTCGTCCCAGCACCGGTAGACCACTGGAGTTATCAATGTTATGTTCACAGGAGGTCACACTCAAGAGGAGACCCTGCGCTGCTACTGAGTCTTTTCGATGGCGTTCAGTATTGCCTGTTCTGACCCTCCATCACACACAGAACATAACCTACTAATCCGCATAATGAAGAGAGTAATGGAAGTTTATAGAGATTCGGAACAGGTCATTATCAGATTGGATCACCAAAGGAAACATAATTAGGGACTTATCTTTCTCTACGTTGGTGACTAATGATGAGAAATATGCTACTATGGACGTTCATTCAGGTTTGGGACTACGTCACAAGGGTGTACTTTACGAGTCTTGCATACTTTATCAACCAGACCCGAGAGATACAGACACATGTATTGAAGTGGATGACACTCGAATGTGCGATCCTAATCATTATACATAACCCGCAACACACTCTGGTTAGGAGCCGGCATTTTCCGGTACAACTGGTTTATGTTTGCTTTATTCATCTGACCGTAGTCAGCCTTCACTGTGACCCAGTTAGAAAGAATCTCCCTCCCTCCTTGCACCCCTGCACCACCCCTGATCCCATGAGACTCAGATGGCATGCACCGCTGTGATTAGGACGTCTCTGAGATCATTCTGCCGATGAGAATATGTAGAAGATGCGAATACTAATCAACATGATCATCATCATCATCAACATCGTCGCCATCATCATCATCATTATCATCATCACCGCCACCATAATGGTCTTAATAAACAGAAAAGAGAAAGTGTGTGCACCTATCAATATTATCACTATTCTCTCTCTCTCTCTCTCTCTCTCTCTCTCTCTCTCTCTCTCTCTCTCTCTCTCTGTGTGTGTGTGTGTGTGTGTGTATTGTGTATGTGTGTGTGGGGGGTGGGGGGTGGGGGCAACCTCGTGCGAAAAATGTCAGTCAGACATCCACGAAAATTGATATTAACCGCAGGTGTCTGCATCTGTACACTAACCTCCACCTTGATACGGTGAAAATTCCCACTACACCGCTAACCAGCGTTACTCCCCAGCCTAAACGGTCCCTGCCGGGCATTTCATTAACTCAGAGGCGATGACCTGGAAATCCCGGTCTTTCCCCGGGGACATTACTGATGACTGAAAAACAAAATGCTACATGGAGGCTCCACCTGTATCTGAGAAAGTGTGCTACAAAGTCCAGCTCTGCAAGCTGTCAACTGGAACCCCTCCTGAAGCACCCAAGCATGCCAGTGAAAACCAAAGCCAAAGTAAAAATCATCTCGACTCTGACCTATTGGTACCAGGCCAGGAGTCCGCAAAAGCCCTGGAGCGCAAACCTAGAATTTTGTCGAGCAGCTTACAAATCCAAAAAGGTAGCACATCAGAAACGACGACATCAAAAAGATGGTTAGTGCCGCACCTATCTACCAGTAAGTACGTACCAGTAAGGTACCAACGCATAAATAGCTAGGTCACTTGACAAAGAGCTAGTCAACTAGACTGCCGTTCAAGTCTACAACACAAAGTACCCAGGCTCAAGAACCGGATGAAATCCACGCTGGCGGTGCTTTGACGGAGTTTCCGATACACTGGAGTAGAATCAGTAACAAAGAAAAATCGGCGATTCTTCCTGTTCTTCTTCTGGCTACTTGATCTTCTGCCTGTATATACACACAACAGGGGTTCAGGTGCCAGCAATGCAGCTCATCAATTGACGTAAGCGACAGAAACAATCTCTCCCTTAACTTTCACGGCTCTGTGACCGGGATTGGAATGCAGGACCCAGAGTGAAAGACCAACACCCCCCCCCCCCCAAAAAAAAAAAAAAAAAAAGAAAGAAAAAAAAAGGAGTATGGCTGCCTGGTGGGGTAAAATTGGCCATACACGTAAAATTCTACTCGAGTACATACGAGTGAAGGTGTGAGTTGTAGCCCACGAACGAAGAAGAACAAGAAGAAAGCTCAGATCTTCAACCACTGGTCTGATGCGCCTGCATCATTTCTGCGTTCCTTGATATTTCGGCATAATTTGTTATGACTTATTGCTTTTCAAGACGTTTAACATATAACAGACGGGAAAGTTTTTCCTCAACCGGGAAATTGACCTGGAACTTCCACTTTATGACAACACCACGGTCGGACGGACGGACACCTGCAACCAGGAAAAGTTAACCCTTTCAACCCTGGACACTTTACGGTCTCGCCAGGCCTTACACAATATTGAGAAAAGCATTGTGATGATGGTGATGATATGGATACTTACAGTCTCTCTGTCTCTCTGTCTCTGTCATTATTATCATTAGTAGTAGGGGTGGTGGTGGTGGTAGTAGTAGTGGTCAGTAGTAGTAGTTGTTGTAATAGTAGTATTTACCATTATTATTTTTGTTGTGTCTTATCGTTATTGTTTTTTGTTGTCACAAGGACAGATTGGAAGACAAGGCAATGTCTTAAATCTTTATCCGCGCGCGCACAGAGAGAGAGAGAGAGAGAGAGAGAGAGAGAGAGAGAGAGAGAGAGTCCTCTAATGTGATACTCACACACACACACACAAACACACACACACACACACACACACACACACACACACACACACACACATACACACACACATAACCGTTTTATTTATTCAACTCGCCGTGTTGGCAGCCATACTCCGTTTTGGGGGTTAGGGGGTAAGGAAGGGGTGGGTTCTGGTTATATTGTTTCTATAACCCACCGAACGCTGACACGGATTACTGGATATTTAACTTTCGTAACTGATCTTTTGCATGGATATACCCAAAGAAGGGTGTTCATGCACTAGCAGGTCTGCACATACGTTGATCTGGGAGAACCTCCATCCTTTACCCATAAGGTGCGACGGAAAGGAAACTCGGGCGAGAATCAAGTGCTCTGATTCATGTGACCACCGCACCCATGTCTACACATGCAGACATACCGTCCAAGCTCTTTCCCTTTCATTGTGGTTTATGCGAAAGTATGTTTCAATGAGACCTTTTTTTTACGCCTAGCAGTGTTCGGGGGCAAGGTTCAATGCGTTAACGTTACCATGAACCCTGAGAGGCTACCAACATTTCGTAAGCAAGTTTTAAAGCTACCATTCTGAGTGAAGAGAACTTTCAAATAAATGTAGACAGAATCAGAGATTCTTTACCAGAGACGTCCAAGTGACCTACTTTAATTCCACATGACCAACCAACGTAAACCCACGGAGGGGGGTGGGGGGTGGGGGGAACAACAACAAACAACACACCTGTAAATCAAGAACCAGGGAGGGTCATCACATGCAGGAAGTTGGTGATGAGTTGGGCCAGCAACTAACAGACTCCAGGGATAACCGATATACCTCAAGCCAAGGATGATCAACAAGGAGTCGGCGGGAGGACGGAGGGAGGGGGGGGGGGAGTATGAGCAAGAGAGAGAGAAAGGGAGACAGAGATAGACAAACAGACAGTCAAAAACTTTATTACCCAAGGGAAAAGATTTTGGGAATCTTCCTATGGAGAAAAAAACTTTCTTGCCCAAGGATGAAGATTTTAGGAATCTACCTATCGAGACAAAAAAACTTTCTTGCCCAAGGATAAAGATTTTAGGAATCTTCCTACAGAGATAAACACATTCTCTTACCCAAGGATATAGATTTTAAGAACCTCCCTATAGAGACAAAAACTTTCTTACCCAAGGATAAAGGTTTTAAGAATCTTCCTATCTGTTCCTGTGACAACAACGACAACGACAAAAATAACGATAACAACACAACAATAATATCATTACTACTACTACTACTGCTGCTGCTGCTGCTGCTGCTGCTATTACTACTTATGATAATAATGATGCTACTAAAGACAGGAAGATGCACGGAGAGACAGACAGACAAAGAGCCAAACAGGCGACACAACATGACACGATATATATATTTTTTTTTTTTTTTTTTTTTTTTTTTAACTCAGAAAAGTATGCCATAAAATCAAGGGGGAGGAAGTGCATATATGTTGCATACATGTCGTATCACAAAAGAAATTACTATGACCTTCCTAGTTTGTCAATCATTGGCAAGGCATCAGTAAGTGATCAGCTGGTTCAGATCAACTCACTCAAGCCCAGCTCACTCACTCGTTCAAGCACCTAAACCCTCTCCTCTCCTCCCTCCCTCCCTCCCTCCATCTCCAATGAAAGTAGTGTCCTCCCTTTACTACCATTCCTCTTCTTTCTCTGTTTCTGGACCTTGCGATTGGAATGAACTTCCTCTTTCGCTTCGTCAAGTCTCCACACTCAGCTCTTTCAAGTCTGGCCTTAAAACCCACCTCTTCCCAAAATAGCCTCCCTTGCCTGCCCTTCCTTGTCTTTAGTTTCTACAGTATTAGAGTTATGCATGCGTGTGCATGACTGGTGCGAAAGCGCTTTGATTTGTCTCTGCACAAGATACAGCGCTATATAAATACCATTATTATTATTATTATTATTATTATTATTCTACACACACACACACACACACACACACACACACACACACACACACACACTGACTAGAACAGTAGCCCCAGCCCCAGGCACACCCATACACATAAAACCCGGAAGATGACCTTAGCTGCTATACAAGTTGACGCCAGCAAACAAGCTTGCACCCATTGAATTAGGAAAAAAAACAAGTGTCCAAATTTAGATAAGAGCAAAAAATGAGGATAAATGAATAAATAAACACACACACACACACACACACACACACACACACATACACACACACACACACACACACACACACACACACACACATAAGCACACGCACACACGCACACACACAGATATATATATATATATATATATATATATATATATATATATATATATATATAATACATATGCATTATCATATGTCATTTTTATGCCCACATGCCTTCAAGTCTTTCCATCGAACCAGCGGGTCTGGATCTAGATCAGGATCAAAGAAATCCTTTCATTTCAGTTCGTACACGTTTGACAAGTTTCTAACGATTGTTCGGATCTGTATCCCTGCTCTGTTTTATCATAATCCACAAGTCTGTAAAAGCGCGCGCGCGTACACACACACACACACACACACACACACACACACACACACACACACACACACACACACACACACAGAGAGAGAGAGAGAGAGAGAGAGAGAGAGAGAGAGAGAGAGAGAGAGAGCATAAAACAACTACCAACCGAAGTGCCCAAACTAAGAAAGGAATTCACAAGGAAAGAAAAACTCGCGCACTAACCTCATTTGTTTCTCACATTTTGCTCTGTCCGTTGATGCTTTGATGACACTACCTGCAAGCAGAACCATCTTTAAACAGCAGCTGGACCCGCCACTTCCACGCGTGCCACCCCTCTCTCTCTCTCTCCTGGAGAACCGCCAGGAGGAAGACAATGGCTGATGTCACGAATGTCCTGTTTGTTCATTGTTTTCACCGTGACTTCCGCCAGTCGTCCTTCCCTCTCCACAACTTGTTCTGGGACATGTTGAGAAGAACTGAAAGTAACAGCTTCATTTGGGCGGAAGGTTTTGTCTCTAGTGGGAAATTCAAAGCCAGGCAAATAAAACGGTCACACGTAGAACTGTTAATTCTCTCTCTCTCTCTCTCTCTCTCTCTCTGTGTGTGTGTGTGTGTGTGTGTGTAAAACCTGACTGAATGACACAGGAAACGAATGATGAGCGTCCAGTGGCGGCTGTCAGTCGGCTCTACCCAGGTAGGCAGCTTGTTGTGCAAATGACTCCGTGTTTGTAAAGAGTTTGGGGCTTGGTTTCCGACAGAGGATAGGCACTATATTAGTATCCATATCAACACCAAGGTCTAAAGGTGTAGCTTCGAAAGACTAACTGCTCAAGACCATGATCACTGAAGTACAATGTGATGAACTACAACAGAAACAATACAAACTTCAAGAGTTATTTAAAACAAGAATATAAAAAAAGGACAAAGGTACACACATAGCTCACGTAACTCTTGTTTTTTAATTGTTATGTTTTTTATGCGGCACATCTTGTATGCAACACTATTTTTATTCATATGCATTTTAAAACATTGCTTCGCATGTTTTCTTCGTTTGTATTGAAAAAAAGAAAGAAAAAGAAAAATCTTTCATTTGTTCATTTGTTATCATTTATTGTATTTCTTTTGTCGTCTTCTCATTTCCTTTCGTGTGTACACTACTCCTTTCGTACTATTATAACTCTGATAAGTTCTCTGTCCAGCTTTTGGAAATCCATGGACACTTTCAGTGAATACTTTCATATTGCTCATCTGTTTACAGATGTCTGGGGCTTGGGGTTTTCATAGTGGAACGGTTGCTCAGTGGTCATGTGCCCAACTGGGAAGTGAGTGTCCAAGCGTTCGAATTCCACACGGACTGGGAATTCTACCACCACCCCCTACCCCTCCCTAAACTAGACCTTCAGTGGTGGTCTGGATGCTAGTCTTCCAGATGAGACACTAAACCGAGGTTCCGTGTGCAGCATGCACGAAGTGAATTCAAAGGACCCACGGCAACAAACGGTTGTCCCTGGCAAAATTATGTAGAACATTTTTTTCACTTTTACAGCAATAGAAATACAGGCAGACAGAAACAAGAAACATAGAAATGGGTGGCGCTCAACTGTGGCGACGCTCTCTCCCAGGGGGTGGGGGTGGGGAAATAGCCTTATACAAATATGTTCTTACAAAAAAAAGTACTACACTACACTACACTACACTCAACTACATTAAACTGCATTATATCTACACAACACTACACTGCACTGATGTACCTTGGGCAAGACACTCTCCACTATAATGAAATCATACCCCAGATAGTCGGGACAGCAGTTACCTCCTCTGCTGTTCTGACGGTCATAGTCGAACACGACTGACTATCATACATACATACACTGCACTATACAACACTACACTACACTACATTACACTATACTGCATTATAAACATTACACTGCACTGCACTATACAGCACTACACTACACTACACTACACTGCACTACAATATAGTACGATATAATACACATTAATTATAACACTACACCACAACACGACACAAAACAACACAAAGAACCTACAGATAACTCAGACCTGATCAATGACAAGAGCAGCGAAAAGAATGGCGTTGGATGCAGAACGGAGGGAAAGAATACCACCGTTTTTAAATTGTGTAATAAGTTGACTGTCCATGGATGTAGCCGTGCAGTGCAGATCGAAGTAAGAAAGACAGTTACCCCTGACATATTAGATAAAATAACATAATATAGGACACAGGGTAGCTGGTTGTTAACAATGCCAAACTACTAGTAAGCAAACAAGCAACGAAAACTAAAGCACATTGAAAATGAAGCAGCATATATACGCGGGCACGAATGCACATACACACAGCTCGGGCACACACACACACACACACACACACACACACACACACACACACGTACACGCACCCCCCTCCACACACACACACACACACACACACACACACACACGCAGACTCTCTTACGCGCGCGCACAACAGCACCCATACACAAACACTCACATACTATCACACACACACACACACACACACACACACACACACACACACACACAAACGAGAACACGAGCACACATATACAAACACTCACATACTTTCACACACGCACACACACACACACACACACACGCGCGCGCGCGCGCAAGCAAAGAGAGAGAGAGAGAGAGAGAGAGACGACCCCCCCGAAAAAAAAAGAAAAAAAGACAAAAACACAAGTACTCTCGCTCGCTCAATAAAGTCTTGATAATTGAGCTGCTTGTTAATGACACCGGTGTTTAGCTCGATAAAGTCTTGATGATTGAGCTGCTTGTTAATGACACCAGTGTTTGACAACAATGGACTGACAGTCAGACAGCGATCGATCTTTCACGGTAGCATCTTTACTTTGTATCGCACGCGCGCAAACACAACACAACGTACACACACATACACACACACGCGCGCTCGCGCGGGCGTATACATGCACGCATGCATGCATATCTCTCTCGTACTCTCGATCTCTCGCTCCGTCTTAAAATAAGAATGATATCATTATATTAATATATATATATATATATATATATATATATATATATATATATATATATATATATATATATATATATATATATATATAACCAGCCACCCCTTTCACCAATCCCACGTACACACATATTCACGCGACCTTTAACACACACACACACACACACACACACACACACACACACATACAGATGAACACACACACACACACGCAACACACACACACACACGCAGCACACACACACACACACACACACACACACACACACACACACACAGACACACACACGCAACACACACACACGCAGCACACACACACACACACACACACACACACACACACACACACACACACACACACACACAAAATGAACGCGAAGAAAAGAAAATGAAATTATTACCTGAGTGAAGGAAATAACATAACGGACAGACATACAAACGCGCTTACTTGCTTGCTTGCCTTAGATATAGGCTACTTTAAACTGACAATTAGTACGCTGCCCTACATTATTAGAAGAAAACAAGAGAAGTAAAACTCTCTCTCTCTCTCTCTCTATCTCTATCTCTCTCTCTCTCTCTCTCTCTCTCACACACACACACACACACACACACACAAACACACACACACACACACACACATACCACAATAGCACCAAAACTTATGCACTGATATTTCTTCAGCACCACAATCACTATTCAGACAAAAGGAACCTATAAATAACAGAGATTCAATGAATACACTCTCACAGCGTTAACACGTCTGAAGAAGAAAACATTGTCGAACTGAAATTGTAGAGTAAATAAATGGATAATGGATGTGTTTGGGGATTCAGTATAAATTTTGTAGCTATCCATACTTCACATGACTCCACTGTTTCCAGCTAATTAATATCTTATTCAAGTAAAGTATTTATGGTAATATCAACGCTTTCTTAGAAATAAAAAAAGGACAGAAAAAAAGAATATACGTACTGTTCGTTTTTGTCAATAATCCCAATAACACAGCGACACACTGTTCTGTGGGTGTTATTGTTTGGAATTAACCAGCATTTACTTCAGAGTTAGCGGCGAGATGGCGTCCACCGAATCTCAACAACTACGGACACAGACAACTGAGTCGGCCATGTTTGGGCCTGAGAGTTCTCTTCCTGGGTTGATCTCTCTGTCCACAAGGAATATGATTGTTGACGTGATTTCATGCGGCGTTGAACCTTTCGCCTGGCTCCTGGGGGTCTTGGGAAACTTGCTAAGCCTGGTGGTGCTTTCCTACCAAGGGTTTAAGCAGACAACCAACATCATCCTGGTAGGGCTGGCGTTGTCGGATCTGTTGTGTGTGCTGTTCTCTTCCTACAGACTCGTGGCTTGTGTTGCCCGGCACCGTGACCCGGTGCTTGCTGCTGAGATTGACATCATGGACGTGCTGTACCTGGGGAAGGTGACCAACATCTTCGCCATTGTCTCCAAGTGGTACATCTGTTTCATAGCTGTTGAGAGGTTTATCGTTGTGCAGTATCCGTTAAAGGCCACCGCCCTTCTGAAATGGAAAAGGATCGTTGTGGCCAGTGTGGTCGTGTGGATCGTTGCTTTTTCGTCGTTTATTTACACTTTTATGTTGTTTGATGCTGCGGAGGTGTACAACCCTTCTTTGAACAGATCCGTCAGGATCATCCAGTTGTCCACCTTCCACAGGAACAACGCAGACTTTTTGCTGAGCTTCTCCACTTTCGTGCACCCTATGTTCACGGCCTACATGCCCATGCTTGGCGTGTTCGTGTGCACGTGCGTCATTCTGAGATCGTTACGCCTGAGTGCCCAGCAGAGAAGTCAGTTGACGTCTTCGGCATCCGGCATGGACATACAGCAGCGACAGATCACCCTGACGTTGGTCAGTTTTTGCATCGTTTTCCTGTTTACCAACATTCCAGAGATCGCCATTAGCCTGGGTCGATTGTTGTTTTTGAAAGATGGCTTTGTAGCCAGCGGAAGATACAAGAACATTCAAGCTGTGTCGATCGCCATCATGCTTCTGTGTAACCTGATCAATTCGTCGGTCAACATCGTGTTCTACGTCCTGTTCAACAAAAAGTTCAGGTCAACCTGTCGGCAGCTGTTTGAGCTGTGCTTGAAGAAAGTGAGTTTAACTCGCGTCGATAACAAGTCTCGCGTGATGAAAGCCCCGAAATGTGAGCGTGTTGACGGCGTGGCTAGAGAAAACTTAGGATTTGTGGAATAACAAGCTTTGTGCTACACTGACCATTATATGTAGCATTATGTGTTTAATTTGAATGGTGATGGAAACTTCGCTTTTATCTTTGCTCTGTGATGAAAAATCTCCATCATAGCTGCTAACACTGTTCAGTTGTAACCCGTAAACAACTGTACCTGGATTGAATTGTGCTCAGTGTATAATGCAGATTGTGATTTCATCAACATACACAAATGGCAATGGGCTTGAAGAAGTTGTATCGTTCCAAACAACCCTGTCTGTCTGTATCGCCCGTCACCATTCCAGACTCACAGACTCCCACAAGCTCCATTATAACAGAAGCAAACAGTGTCATGTATCATATTTGTATTAGTTGAGTTATTGCGCTGTTATTCCTTTTCATACAACTCGATTTTTTTTTTTTTTTTTTTTTTTTTTGTCAAGAGCTTCTTCTAGCATTAAATGTTCGTGAAAAACACCAGCCGGTACCACAATGTGCTTAATGTTTGAAGATGAGTACAAGTCTTTATTTATCCCACTGTACCAAAGCCAATTTGCAGCAGAGCGTTAAAGAGTCAATTTTATACTGAAGGCAATTTGCAGCAGAGCGTTAAAGAGTCAATTTTATACTGAAGGCAATTTGCAGCAGAGCGTTAAAGAGTCAATTTTATACTGTAGCCAATTGGCAGCAGAGCGTTAAAGAATCAATTTTATACTGTAGCCAATTTGCAGCAGAGCGTTAAAGAGTCAATTTTATACTGTAGCCAATTTGCAGCAGAGCGTTAAAGAGTCAATTTTATACTGTAGCCAATTTGCAGCAGAGCGTTAAAGAATCAATTTTAAGACGAAGAGTCGGCTGCAGGTCAATATTTTGACATGCCCTGCTCAAGAAAATCTTGATTTGCTGCTCTCGCTTCGAAACCTTTCCTTCGACGGCCCGCTTGCAATAGGCATTTAAAAAAAATATATTCTTTGGTATGGCGTGGATGGGCGAAACAAGTGATCACCTGCGTGTCGGACCCTCGTTAACTGTTCTTTGCTGTGGCGCCTGCCTGTCTTAATTGTGACGTTTAGAGAAGATCAAATTTCCCACGCACTATACTGTCCCCGACCCCCCCCCCCCCCCCCCCCCCCACTAGATATACCCCCTCACCCCATCTGCCCGATGTAAACCCACCCACTTCCACCCCCACTGTCATTAAGCATCGTTCTATGATCGTCAATGGGGCAAAAGTCGATGGCCCACACAAAGCAGGGCCACGATACAAACGGACTAACGAGAACCGTTACAGAGACTGGAGGTAATGACGGGTCCGGTTTTCCCACGCCACAGTCCCTCACTATCATCGTTTTCATTACGTACCGCCGGCACGCGCTCAGCATGACGACTGAGAACAAAAGCTATCGACACGTAGGGCTTGTTTGGTGCTGCCTTATCGTCTTCTTTTGGTGAAACTTCATTTCTCTGCTGCTGTCACAGTCTTGTTAGTCAAACTGTATTTCTTTGTTGCCTTCATCATTCACCGCTGTTTCAGTGGCAATACCCTCTCACCGCAGTTCCCGATATCTGCTGTCCTCTTACGGCAAGCCCGCCATTGGAAGTCCAAAGGCAGCTACCGATGTATGTTTTAGGCCGCCAGCAGGCCACACACCAGAGGAGGCTCAGCACTCGCTACTGGGTCACTTCGGTGGTGTTCAGAAGAGCCTAACCCAGCATGAGCGGGATACCACATGTGAGTCCTCTACTCACGGCAACCATCGCTTCGTAGCGGAGCTAGACTGAGTTAGCTTTCCCATTCTCAATCCACAGGACGCTGGCGATGATTATAGATCATTGCTGACGTGCCTATTTGATCATCTTTATGCATAACAAAATACATATGAAAGAGATGACA
>NC_134876.1:100876667-100901667 GCF_041734735.1 Babylonia areolata | reverse complement strand
TTCGTTCACCTTGCTCTCTGTTGACCTGATCTTTGATTTTGTGTTTTGTCAGTTTGATGAGCGAGTGCTGAAGTTATTACGATTCAGTAACAGTCATTAATGAATGTTTATATCAACATGTTGACACACAATCGTTTCGCTGAAGAATGACAGCTTCACGTTTGTGCATTTGCCTTTAGCAGTGTTGTTCTTTGGTGCACGGAGAATGAGAATGGGGTGTTTGATTGAAAAACATGTTTATGCATACATATATGTAATTGTCATTGTATATTTTTTTTTCAACTTGTTCACTGATATCGACATGTAAGCCAAATAGACAAAATATTTGTAATTCAACAAAAAAAAGGGGGGGTAACAATGAACATGAGCACTTCTGTTGTTGTTGGGTTTTTGTCATTAACAGAGAAGGCAGTGACAGATACTGTATTTTCAACAATAATCAATAACCTGTTATTCACAGTTTCCTCATCGGGGGGTGGGGGGGGGGACGTGGGAGGAGAAAAATAGACAGCCAGACAGCCAGCCAGACAGACAGACAGAGAGAGAGAGAGAAAGAGAGAGAGAGAGAGAGAGAGAGAGAGAGAGAGAGAGAGAAGAAAAAAACCCAGACAGACACAGACAAACAGACGCTACCAATTACACGTCGCGTCCTGCTGGACAGCTCAGCAACTGGTTCAGACAGTGAGTCAGTCAGTGTTTCGGTTTGCCCCTGTCCCTTTCAATGGCCGGCCCGATTTGTAACAACTCTTGTGGTTTTTGCTCCAGTGTCAGTGAAAAGTGCTACCAACGTGGTTAGAGAGTCTGGCACCCGGGCACCGAAGAGACACCTTCGGCAGTGCCATTAGGTCCAGAAAGGAAAGCCCGCCCGCCCCCCCCCCCCCCCCACCCCCCCTCCGACCCCCTACTCCTCCCCTCCCTGTCCAGTCCGCTCTAGTCTGACCCGTTTGTGGTGGTCATTTGTTCTGGCTGGTGGGCAGACGGTTCGAGAGAGAACTCAGAACTCAGAACTCAAAACGTTTTTTATTCAAGGATTAAGATTTTAGGCATGGCCCATTCTTCCAACCTGTCCTTGCTAATCTACATCAGTTACAATAGCACTTATATATGTAAGGAAGAGAGAGAGAGAGAGAGAGAGAGACAGAGAGAGATTTCCCACCGTTATTACAACAAAGTCATCAGTCCACTTTTTGTTTTAGCTTGGCTTTCCTAAAACTGCTCCCCAACACATAAGCGACACACACACACACACACACACACACACACACACACACCACATACACAGAGAGAGAGAGAGAGAGAGAGAGAGAGAGAGAGAGAGAGAGAGAGAGAGAGAGAGAGAGAGAGAGAATTAACATTTTTACGTGAGTGACCATTTTATTTGCCTGACATTGAATTTCCCACTATAGGCAAACCTTCCGCCCAAATGAAGCTGTTACTTTCAGTTCTCAACCTGTCCCAGAACAAGTTGTGGAGAGGGAAGGAAGACTGGCGGAAGTCACGGTGAAAACAGTGAACAAACAGGACATTCGTGACGCCAGCCATCGTCTTCCTCCTGGCGGTTCTCCAGGACATTGCTGTCGCCACGCAACTGGATGGTATCGCAAAGTCTTCGGGAGAACAGTCCCTTTCATCTTGGTGTTCTGAGAGGAAGGTGGCAGAATGGTTAAGACGCTCGTCTGCCAATAGAGAGTCCGTGACCGTCCGGGTTCGAATCCTGTTCTCCCACGTTTGACTGGAGAATCAAATTTAGCGTCTAGTCTCATGTGGAGCACACACTTGGCGCACTGAAATAGAATCCATGGCAATGAGACTGTTGTCCGTTTTGCAAATTCTGTAAATAAAACCCACTCCGATAGGTACACAAAACTATGTGCAAACACTCACGTCCTGACTAAACGCGTAGGGTTATACTGCTGGTCAGGCATCTGCCTAGCAGACGTGGTGTAGCGTATATGGATTTGTCCGAACGCAGTGACGCCACCTCCAGAAATTGAAACTGAAACCGAACATACCCACACGACATAATAAAACTTTCGGCCTGGTGATTCTGTGCGTTGAGTGGCGCAGCCTTGTATGAAGGTAGTAACGAATGGTGACCTTCTGCACCCCAGCCTCAGAACTGGTGCCGATTGCCGGGGCGTGGGATGGCGATGATGATGTGTCGTAACTCAGGCCGCTGGCCAAGAGTCAAGTCCCGATCGATGGCAGACAGCGTGGGAGACTTCTGTGTCAATAGCTGCCTGATGAGGCACGTCAGTGAGCCGGGAAGAGGATGGCAATGAACCAGTTGATGGGGGGTTAACTTTAGCTGTCAGCACTGTCAGTGTCTTCCCAGTTGATGATGGGTTAACGTTAGCTGTCAGCACTGTCAGTGTCTCCCCAGTTGATGATGGGTTAACTTTAGCTGTCAGGACTGTCACTGTCTCCTTCCCAGTTGATGGGGGGTTAACTTTAGCTGTCACTACTGCCAGTGTCTCCCCAGTTGATGACGGGTTAACTTTAGCTGTCACTACTGCCAGTGTCTCCCCAGTTGATGACGGGTTAACTTTAGCTGTCACTACTGCCTGTGTCTCCCCAGTTGATGACGGGTTAACTTTAGCTGTCAGTACTGTCAGTGTCTCCCCAGTTGATGACGGGTTAACTTTAGCTGTCAGCACTGTCAGTGTCTCCCCAGTTGATGACGGGTTAACTTTAGCTGTCACTACTGCCAGTGTCTCCCCAGTTGATGACGGGTTAACTTTAGCTGTCACTACTGCCAGTGTCTCCCCAGTTGATGACGGGTTAACTTTAGCTGTCAGTACTGTCAGTGTCTCCCCAGTTGATGGGGGGTTAACTTTAGCTGTCAGCACTGTCAGTGTCTCCCCAGTTGATGACGGGTTAACTTTAGCTGTCAGTACTGTCAGTGTCTCCCCAGTTGATGGGGGGTTAACTTTAGCTGTCAGCACTGTCAGTGTCTCCCCAGTTGATGACGGGTTAACTTTAGCTGTCAGCACTGCCAGTGTCTCCCCAGTTGATGGGGGGGGGGGGTAACTTTAGCTGTCAGCACTGTCAGTGTCTCCCCAGTTGATGACGGGTTAACTTTAGCTGTCAGCACTGCCAGTGTCTCCCCAGTTGATGGGGGGGGGGGGGGGGTAACTTTAGCTGTCAGCACTGTCAGTGTCTCCCCAGCTGATGGGGGGGGGGGGTAACTTTAGCTGTCAGCACTGCCAGTGTCTCCCCAGTTGATGACGGGTTAACTTTAGCTGTCAGCACTGTCAGTGTCTCCCCAGTTGATGGGGGGGGGGGGGTAACTTTAGCTGTCAGCACTGTCAGTGTCTCCCCAGTTGATGGGGGGGGGGGGGTAACTTTAGCTGTCAGCACTGTCAGTGTCTCCCCAGTTGATGGGGGGGGGGGGTAACTTTAGCTGTCAGCACTGTCAGTGTCTCCCCAGTTGATGGGGGGGGGGGGTAACTTTAGCTGTCAGCACTGTCAGTGTCTCCCCAGCTGATGGGGGGGGGGTAACTTTAGCTGTCAGCACTGTCAGTGTCTCCCCAGTTGATGGGGGGGGGGGTAACTTTAGCTGTCAGCACTGTCAGTGTCTCCCCAGTTGATGGGGGGGGGGGGGGTAACTTTAGCTGTCAGCACTGTCAGTGTCTCCCCAGTTTGTTACCTGCCGTAAATTCTCTAATGCTTCTTCCGTAATTGTCAAGTGTATTTCCAGTGAGTGATTTTTTTTAATTTCTCGAATGATTACAAGACATTTTCAGCAGCTTTTGAAAGGGGACTTGATGATAACCTTGTGGTCTTGGCTTGGCGGAAGCGATATCAAAGGAAAACGTAAAAGAAATTGGTCAATTTCAGGGTTTTCTTTGATATTTCTTCTCTTTTTTTATCCATTTATTCTTTCATTCATTTATTTCAGATTTGTTTTAACTCTGAAGGCCGGATCAGCCTTTGCTCTCGAACAGATGTGGTGTAGCGTTTGTGGATCTGTCCGAACAGATGTGGTGTAGCGTTTGTGGATCTGTCCGAACAGATGTGGTGTAGCGTTTGTGGATCTGTCCGAACAGATGTGGTGTAGCGTTTGTGGATCTGTCCGAACAGATGTGGTGTAGCGTTTATGGATCTGTCCGCTATGCTCTGACACCTTCTTAAAATTGAAACTGGAATTACCGTTGACCCCAACTTGTGGTTGCACGGTCGATTGGAATAAGATCCTGGGAGACTGCACAGACCGGGGTGAGGTCATTATCTGACATGACACCGCCAAAGCCACAACGCGTTGAAACAGACAGCGATACAGACCATTCTTTTTTTATTATCATTATTACTTATTTTATTTATTTATTTATTTTCTTATTTCTGTAGCGCCAACGATTTGAACTCACTACCTGTTGGTTGTGCTTAACCATTTGAGTATTCCAGTCATCAGCATGCAAGACAGTCAAACCAGAAATCGCCATAAACACACAGGCAAATCTCTACATCACCTCATAGCATCATTCTCACTATTCCGCCTGTGGCAACTACATTCCTTTCCATGATTGTCCATGATAATTTAATGGTCCGAAGCTTTCGTATTTGAAAGGGAGAGCGACCGTTTCGTCCTAATGACAGAGAGCTCTTTGAAGAACTTTGAAATGGCTGTTAAAAGGCTCTTTGAAAAGGCTCTGTGAAAAGGCTTTAAAAAGGCACTGGCCTCCATACACCGCTGCAGTAGCGTGAACAGCTGGTGTGACTGATGATAATGACGTGAGGCCCGGTGGGGCCAGTGGCCAAGTTTCCTGTCAGGATCGATGGTAGACTGACGGAGATGAAGGAGGAGGTTGGCAGAATGGTTAGAACACATATCTGTCTCTTACAGTGTAAACAAGGGTCTGGGAGAGGCAGTATCTGCACCTGTGGGACTGTGAGCGTCGGTAGGCGAGAGACTGGGGAACGGGCTCCTCACTAAAACAAGTCACCTGTGGGACTGTGAGCGTCGGTAGGCGAGAGAGTGGGGAAGAGACTCCTCACTAAAACAAGTCACCTGTGGGACTGTGAGCGTCGGTAGGCGAGAGAGTGGGGAAGAGACTCCTCACTAAAACAAGTCACCTGTGGGACTGTGAGCGTCGGTAGGCGAGAGAGTGGGGAAGGGACTCCTCACTAAAACAAGTCACCTGTGGGACTGTGAGCGTCGGTAGGCGAGAGACTGGGGAAGGGACTGCACAACTCCTCCTCACTAAAACAAGTCACCTGTGGGACTGTGAGCGTCGGTAGACGAGAGACTGGGGAAGGGACTCCTCACTAAAACAAGTCACCTGTGGGACTGTGAGCGTCGGTAGGCGAGAGAGTGGGGAAGGGGCTCCTCACTAAAACAAGTCACCTGTGGGACCTTGAGCGTCGGTAGGCGAGAGAGTGGGGAAGGGACTGCACAACTCCTCCTCACTAAAACAAGTCACCTGTGGGACCTTGAGCGTCGGTAGGCGAGAGAGTGGGGAAGGGACTGCACAACTCCTCCTCACTAAAACAAGCAGAGGAAGCAGGGCTCAACCTGGAGAGGTTTTCCCTTGCAACACCTGTGGGAAGTGCTACGCATCCAGAATCGGCCTCTTCTCCCATATGAAGACACACACCGACAGATAAGCCTGCCTGCCTACTCATCCGTCGGACCGACGGGAGACTCCATCAAGGGTCTGGGTTCGATGTCCCGCTCTCGTCCTTTCTCCCAAGTTTGAAAGAAAAATCAAATTGTCTGGTCAGTCGGATGAGATGATATACCTAGGTCCCTAGTGCAGTACGCACTTTGCGCGCAGAATAAGAACCCATGGCAACTTGAGTGTTGTCCTCTGGCAAAATCCATTCTGATTGGTTCACAAAATATACATGCATGTCGCCAAGGCTTGACTAAGCGCGTTGGGTTACGCTGCTGTCAGGCATCTGCCAAGCAGATGTGGTGTAGCGTGTATGAATTTTCCGAACGCAGTGACTCCTCCGTGAAAAACTGAAACTGAAATACAAAGATGTCCGCGCCGATTGGAACTGCAAGGGTAGACCAGTCCTCCACGACAAGATAAAAGCCGGAAGAAATTATAGCAGTTGCGGTGACTGATTTGTTCTCATTTCTGCCTCTGCATCACACGACAGCGTGGATGGCGAGAAATGTTCTCCTTGCGTGTGAGAACGCTTGGCAAGCAGAGATTCCAGTTCAAAGTTGTCTACTGGAGTGGAAAATAACCTCGTTGGTTGAGTGATGCCAGACAGATAAGCAGGTAGTCACACAGCCATGGATTGTGTTATGCACCTCTGGACACATCTAGATGTCTTCCGGTAACATGTTCATCGATCACAGTCCTGCCACTCTTTGATGTCACTCAGCGTAAAATGGTATCCCTGCTGGGAACACATTGCAGGCCGTGCATATTGTTGATGTGTTACAGTTCCCGATAGTTATGTCAACAGAGAGGAAGAGATAGACAGACAGACAGACAGACAGAGTGAGAGAGAGAGTGTAAGAGAGAGAAAAAGAAAGGTGGAAGTGGGGAGGAGAGAGAGAGAGAGAGAGAGAGAGAGAGAGAGAGAGAGGAGCTCAGCTCAGAAATGTTTTATTGCAGACGGCAGACAAACAGATACACAGACGCACAGACAGACGGACAGAGACAGAGACACAGAAAGAGAGACAGAGAATGGCACAGAGAGAAGAAGAAGAAGAAGAAGAGAAAACGCCTCCCTAACTCACAAACAAATAACAACACTTAAAAAAATAAAAAATAAAAAACGAACCAAGAACAAACATCTTCCAGAAACAAATGCATAAAAAAGAGATATAAAACAACAGAAGAATCGAAGACTCAAACAAAAAGACAACAACAACAACAGCAGAACAACTACAGAAAACAAACAACTAAAAACAAGCAAACAAACGAAAATCAGGAAGATGATGTGGCGATGCGTGTGATGACGACGGCGATGATGTAATCGTGCAAGTGATGCCAGTGGCCAAGTGTCAGGTCACGATCGATGACAGACCAGTGTGGGAGATTTGCGCGTCAATAGCTGCTGATGAGGCGAGGGTAGCCGGGCTCCCGAAATGGGGTAACGGTGAACGAACAAGTGGCTGGCCAGGATTCTGATCATTCTGATCGCTGTGCTGATGATTGATCTCGCGCTAGGTTCTGTCCAAACAGTGCAACAGGAGGTTTCAAGCAAAAATTAAAAAAAAAGTGGGAGATCTTGGCAATAAATGCTTAGATCTGCGGGTGTTTTCAGTTTTCAGTTTCAGTTTCCCAGGACGTGCAGGAGCATGCGGACAGATCCATATACTCTGCACCACATCTACTGAAAAACAGAATAGAACCTTCCTGATGAAAGATGTCACGTTAGATCAAGACTGTCAGTACCACATTGTGCAAAATACTCCTGCACACATTGTCAGGAACATAGCACATTCGTTTCTCTATTGGTTCATTCATTGCTTCTTCCCTTCTCCATTCATCTTTTTTTTTTCTTCTTCTTTCTTTGTTCATATTTCCTTCTTCTTCTTCTTCTTCTTCTTCTCTCTCTCTCTCTCTCTCTCTCTCTCTCTCTCTCTCTCTCTCTCAGTTACTGATGGATCTGTATAATCCTCTCAAACATGCTCCCCTTTTGTCCATTACTCCGCCCTTCACATTCCAGTCAACAACAATCGGAAATATCGCTGCAGGCTATGCAGCTAATCCAGTGTCGTTTTGGTGGTCAAACCGCAACTAGCCAAAATAGCACATGCTTCAACTGAAGTTTGCTAATGGGAAAACAACAAGGAACAGTTGGTGGGTGTCAGGTTAGAGGACAGGCCAGACTTGTGCAAACAGCAGGGAAGTTAGTCCTCTCTCTCCAAATAGCCCACATCCTGTTGCAGATCCAAGTCACCGTTTGGAAGAAACGATAGTGTGGCAACAAGAGGATTCCCTAACCACGCTGATTGGGAACAACAACGTGATTGTTGTTGATCGTTCTGCCTTTCTGCACCGCCACATCAGACTTGATTGAGTGCCATTTGTCAGTGAGACATAGATTATCACACTCCTGCAGATTTATGATGCCAGTGTCAACCAGGAATATCATTCACACAACTGTTATGATTAATGTGGCTGTGACCCGCTATCGACCTCCATCTACACCCCTCTCCCCTTCCGCAGCCTCTCTATGAAAGTACTGCTTGTAGATAGTTGCACCACTGCACAAACAGAATTTGTGTATTTGGGCTAAACTGCTTAGAATTGTCTTGATAGGTACACAAATATATGCACAAGCATGCAGCGCCTGATTTAAGTGCATCGGGTTATGCTGCCAGTCATGCATCTGCTTCACAGATGTGTTGCAGCGTATGTAGACCTGTCTGGACGTAGTGACGCCTCCCTGAAAAACCGTAACTGAATAACAGGCTATGCATGTTTCAAACCAGCCTCTCTCACCACCCTGTCTCCCTATCTCCTTTACAGCGTGTCCCATTTTATAGACTTCCACAACTTGCCCCAACTCTCCCAGAACTTTTCCGGCTGCTCATTCTATGGGGAGTAGGGGTTGGTGGGGGTGGGGTGCCCGTATAAAGCACAGACGGAATTGGAAGTAAATCTAACTGAACAACAGCCGGACTGGTGGTTTAGCGAAGAATAGAAGCAGTGCAGTCTGCAGACTGACGTCACTGAAAACACGGGACCGACTTAGTCCTCTCCTGGTCCCAGTGGAGTTTCCTGATAAAACTGGTTGGTGGTGTTGGACAAAACTAGTGTTTCAACAGGGTATTTTGGCTTTGTGCTGATCGTTGCTGTGGTGGTGTGGGTGAGGGACACACACACACATACACAAACACACACACACGCGCGCGCATCCCCCCCCCGCACCCCTCCCTCCCCCCCACCTCCCCCCCCCAACACACACACACTCACATGCACGAACATGCCGCGACACCTTGCCTTTTTTTTGTTTCTGTTTTTAGTCAAAAGAAAAAGAAGAAAAAGAAAGAAAAAACAACCCCCCAAAAAAACAACAACAAAAAACAACAACAGAAAAAACAAACAAAAAAAACAAAAAACAAATGAGATTGATGAATCCAAAAACAGCCAGATTAAGTTAAGTCGGGCACAGCCCAAACTCCTGTGATGAAACAGATGCAGCGTCCCCCCAAAAAAAACAAAAACAAACAGCAGCTTTAATTATTTCTTCAACAGTAGGCAAATGGCTGATCTGACAACAAAACAAAGTAGCAGTATCTCGCGAGGAAAGTCTAGCAGTGAGGAGAGACGAAAAGGAGACTGAACAAAACCCCCTTTGTCTTGATCCATTATTCTCTTTACCATTTGTTTCACCTGACCTTTCTCGCCTTTCTGTCTCCGTCATTCTCTGTTTGGCCCCGTCACCTCCACCCACCCACACCCGTTTCCATTTCTCTCCTTTTTGTGTGTGTATGTGGTTGTGATATGATCGAAGTGTCACCAGTTTTATTCTGCTTTTTGTTTGTTTGTTTTGTAAATATTGATTAAAAAGCTGACATTTTTACAGAACCAGACCACCTTATATACAGCCCATCAGTAAGCACAGCTATTACCCTGACTGATAAATCAGCGTCTGTCAACTGATTTTTCCAACCCAGTAGGCCAACGTGCGAAAACGAAAGGGCAAGACAATATTCTCCGTAGGCTGATAATGAGATGGAACAGGCGGATTTGTTGTGTGGTCATGAAAGGCCCAGACACTGTAATCACGTGTTCAGTCTGGATGAGAATGCATTAGTGGCACAAGGTACGGTACCTGGGTCAAAGCCTGGAAGCTGTTCCATATTTGATCATATCGCGTTTGACGTTCAAGTGACCGCTGACACGTCTTCATTTATTTCTGTATCCAGCAGAGCCTGACATATTGCACTGCATGTTTACAGCTTCTTCTTTTTTTGTTTGTTTGTTTGCTTGTTTGTTTTTGTTCTAATACAATCACAGGGTTGATTGTGGCAGCCCTTCCTTTCCCATTTTTCTTTTATTTTCTTTATTTGTTCATATTTTCTTCTTCTTTTTCATTTTCATTTTCTTCTTCTTCTTCTTCTTCTTATTCTCTCTCTCTCTCTCTCTCTCTCTCTCTCTGTGAGATGCTGACCACACAATCCCCTTGAATCTGCTCCTATTTTGTCCATTACTACACCTTTCACATTCCAGTGAACAACAATTGGAAACGTTGCTGCAGGCTATGCATCTAATCCAGTGTTGTTTCGGTGGTCAAACAGCAACTGGCCAAAGCAACACATTGCTGGACTGAAGTTTCCAAATGGGAAAAGAACAAGGAACAATTGGTGGTTGTCAGGTTAGCAGACAGGCCAGACTTGTGCAAACAGCAGGGAAGTTAGTCCTCTCTCTCAAAATAGCCCACATCCTGTTGCAGATCCACGTCACCGTTTGGAAGAAACGATAGTGTATCGACAAGAGGATTTCCTAACTGCGCTGATTGGGAACAACAACGTGATCGTTGTTGATCGTTCTGCCTTTCTGCACCGCCACATCAGACTTGATTGAGTGCCATTTGTCAGTGAGACGTAGATTATCACACTCCTGCAGATTTATGATGCCAGTATCAACCAGGAATATCATTCACACAACTGTTATGATTAATGTGGCTGTGACCCGCCATCGACCTCCATCTACACCCCCCTCCCCTTCCCCAGCCTCTCTATGAAAGTACTGCTTGTAGATAGTTGCACCACTGCACAAACAGAATTTGTGTATTTGGGCTGAACTGCTTAGAATTGTCTTGATAGGTACACAAATATATGTACAAGCATGCAGCGCCTGATTTAAGTGCATCGGGTTATGCTGCCAGTCATGCATCTGCTTCACAGATGTGTTGCAGCGTATGTAGACCTGTCTGGACGTAGTGACGCCTCCCTGAAAAACCGTAACTGAATAACAGGCTATGCATGTTTCAAACCAGACTCTCTCACCACCCTGTCTCCCTATCTCCTTTACAGCGTGTCCCATTTTATAGACTTCCACAACTTGCCCCAACTCTCCCACAACTTTTCCGGCTTCTCATTCTATGGGGAGTAGGGGTTGGTGGGGGTGGGGTGTCCGTATAAAGCACAGACGGAATTGGAAGTAAATCTAACTGAACAACAGCCGGACTGGTGGTTTAGTGAAGAATAGAAGCAGTGCAGTCTGCAGACTTACGTCACTTTGAAAACACGGGACCGACTTAGTCCTCTCCTGGTCCCAGTGGTGTCTCCTGATAAACTGGTTGGTGGTGTTGGACAAAGCTAGTGTTTGAACAGGGTATTTTGGCTTTGTGCTGATCGTTGCTGTGGTGGTGTGGGTGGGGGACACACAGACACATACACAAACACACACAAACACGCACACCCCCCCCCCACACACACACACACACACACATGCACGAACATGCCGTGACAGCTTGCTTTTTTGTTTTGTTTCTGTTTTTAGTCAAAAGAAAAAGAAAGGAAAAAAACAAACAAATAAAAAACAAAAAACAATGAGATTGATGAATCCAAAAACAGCCAGATTAAGTTAAGTTGGGCACAGCCCAAACTCCTGTGATGAAACAGATGCAGCGTCCAAAAAACCAAATAAACAGCAGCTTTAATTATTTCTTCAACAGTAGGCAAATGGCTGATCTGACAACAAAACAAAGTAGCAGTATTTCGTGAGGAAAGTCTAGTAGTGAGGAGAGACGAAAAGGAGACTGAACAAAGCCCCCTTTGTCTTGATCCATTATTCTCTTTATCATTTGTTTCACCTGACCTTTCTCGCCTTTCTGTCTCCGTCATTCTCTGTTTGGCCCCGTCACCTCCACCCACCCACACCCGTTTCCATTTCTCTCCTTTTTGTGTGTGTATGTGGTTGTGATATGATCGAAGTGTCACCAGTTTTATTCTGCTTTTTGTTTGTTTGTTTGTTTGTTTTGTAAATATTGATTAAAAAGCTGTCATTATTACAGTACCAGACCACCTTATATACAGCCCATCAGTAAGCACAGCTATTACCCTGACTGATAAATCAGAGTCTGTCAACTGATTTTTCCAACCCAGTAGGCAACGTGCGAAAACGAAAGGGCAAGACAATATTCTCCATAGGTCGGTAATGAGATGGAACAGGCGGATTTGTTGTGTGGTCATGAAAGGCCCAGACACTGTAATCACGTGTTCAGTCTGGATGAGAATGCATTAGTGGCACAAGGTACGGTACCTGGGGTAAAGCCTGGAAGCTGTTCCATATTTGATCATATCGCGTTTGACGTTCAAGTGACCGCTGACACGTCTTCATTTATTTCTGTATCCAGCAGAGCCTGATATATTGCACTGCATGTTTACAGCTTCTTCTTTTTTTGTTTGTTTGTTTGCTTGTTTGTTTTTGTTCTAATACAATCACAGGGTTGATTGTGGTAGCCCTTCCCTCCTTTCTTCATTTTTCTTTTATTTTCTTTATTTGTTCATATTTTCTTCTTTTTCATTTTCATTTTCTTCTTTCTTCTTCTTCTTCTTCTTCTTCTTCTTCTTCTCTCTGTGTTAGGTACTGACCACACAATCCCCTTGAATCTGCTCCTATTTTGTCCATTACTACACCTTTCACATTCCAGTCAACAACAATTGGAAACGTTGCTGCAGGCTATGCGTCTAATCCAGTGTCGTTTTGGTGGTCAAACAGCAACTGGCCAAAGCAACACATTGCTTGACTGAAGTTTCCAAATGGGAAAACAACAACCACCAGTGGTTGTCAGGTTAGAGGACAGGCCAGACTTGTGCAAACAGCGGGGAAGTTAGTCCTCTCTCTCTCAAAATAGCCCAAATCCTGTTGCAGATCCACGTCACCGTTTGGAAGGAACGATAGTGTGGCGACAAGAGGATTCCCTAACCGCGCTGATTGGGAACAACAACGTGATCGTTGTTGATCGTTCTGCCTTTCTGCACCGCCACATCAGACTTGATTGAGTGCCATTTGTCAGTGAGACGTAGATTATCACACTCCTGCAGATTTATGATGCCAGTGTCAACCAGGAATATCATTCACACAACTGTTATGATTAATGTGGCTGTGACCCGCCATCGACCTCCATCTACACCCCCCTCCCCTTCCCCACCCTCTCTATGAAGGTACTGCTTGTAGACGATAGCTGCACCACTGCACAAACAGAATTTGTGTATTTGGGCTAAACTGCTTAGAATTGTCCTGATAGGTACACAAATATATATGCAAACACTCAAGGCCTTACGTAAGTACGTTCAGTTATGCTATGCTGCTGGTCCGCCATCTGCTTCACAGATGTGGTGCAGCGTATATAGACCTGTCTTAACGTAGTGACGCCTCCTTGAAAAACTTAAACTGAATAACAGGATATGCATGTTTCAAACCAGACTCTCTGAGCACTTTGTCTCCCTGTCTCCTTCTCATTTGTCGGCTTCCACAACTTCCCCCAAACTCTCCCAGGGACTTTTCCTGCTGCTGATTCTATGGGGTGGGGGTTGGGGCTCTGTATGGAACACAGACATCATTGAGAGTAAATCGAACTGAACAAAGCCACACTGATGGATCAGCAAGGAATAGAGGCAGTGCAGTCTGCAGACTGACGTCACTGTGAAAACACGGAACCGACTTAGTCCTCTCCAGGTCCCAGTGGAGTCTCCTGATACAACTGGTTGGTGGTGTTGGACAAAGCTAGTGTTTGAACAGGGAATGCTGGGTTTGTGCTGATTGTTGCCGTGGTGGTGTTTCAGGGACACACACACACACACACACATACACACACCCGCACACACACATACACACACACACACACTTACACACACACACACACACACACACACACACAAGCACATACACACATACACACACCCGCACACACACATACACACACACACACACACACACACACACACACACACACCCGCGCACACATACACACACTCACACACACACACACACACACACACACACACACACACACACACACACACACACACACACACATCTATACACACGCTCGAACATACCGCGACACCTTGATATTTTGTTTTGTTTCTGTCTTTAGTAAAAAGAAAAAAGAAAACCAACAACAACAAAAAAGAGAAAGAAAACTTAGCAGTGTGATGCGGGGAGGTCAAGGTGTGAGACGAGACGACCAGGAGAGGGGACTGAAAAATGGACCTGTGTCGCGATCCATTGCGCTCTTTATCAGTCTTTGTTGTGACCGTTCTAGCCTTTCTGTCTCTCTCATTCTCTAGCTATCCCCCTCACTCCCCTGCCCACCTACCACCGAAACCGGTTTCCATTTATCCTGTACTGCGTGCGTGCGTGTGTGCGTGTGTTTGTGTGTGTGTGTGTGTGTGTGTGTGTCCGTGTGTGCGCGCGCACGCGCGTATGCTCGCGAGTGTGTGTATGATAAGATATCACGTGTAGCAAGCTGTACTTTGTTGTTTCTGAAACTATGAATAATCATACATATAAACACCTTCGGCTTCTACGATTTTGCAGTGTTACGTTATTGCCTGAGAGAACTGGGCGAGAAAAAGCTGCCATTATTACAGTACCAGACCACCTTATTATATGTATCCAATCGGATCGGCATTGGTATTACCCTGACTGATGCATCAGAGTCTGTCAACTGAGTCTTTCCAACCCAGTTGGCCAGCGTGTGAAAACGAAAGGACGAAACAATATTTGCCATAGGTCGGTAATGAGATAGGGCAGGCTGATTTGTTGTGTGGTCGTGAAAGGCCAAGACTCTGCAGTCTTAACTCTATTCCAAGCCACAACCTTAAGTGTTCTTATGGATGAGAATACGCTAGTGAGACAGTTTCTGGGACAAAGGCTGGAAGACATTTTCTCACATAACGTTTGGTTTTGGACCTGATTGCTGACTCGTCCCCATTTAGTTGTAGCAGAACCAGACATATCGCATTGTATGCTTGAAGTGCAATACTTTTGTTTTTGTTTTGTTTTGTTATGTTTTTCGTTGTTGTTTTTTTGTTTTGTTTTTGTTGTTGTTGTTGTTGTTGTTGTTTTGTTTGTTTTTTTTTCTTTTGTTGTTGTTTGTTTGGTTAAATTATATTCAAAAGGTTGATTGTAACAGTGTAATGTACAATCAGTTTGAAGCTAACATTGCCTCCGCCCGACAAAAAACCCTATGAAATGATAATGATAACACCATTGTTCAGATCAATATGACGCCAGAACTAGTGCCAGGGCTGTCCCATAAGCGAAAGCAGCCATGACAATGAGAGATACCACGACACCCATACCCATTTTGCCGTCCAGGTTTCTAGCCTGCTAAACAAAATGTGCAGTCTGTGCGGAGGAAATAGTTTTAGGCGACGGTCGGTTAATGGAAGGGAACAAGGTTGTCAGATACTGACAGGTCGTGACAGCTCTCTGGTCATGAAATATGTCAAGTTATGACGTCAGGCTATGACTGGCAGTCCACGGACTGATGCACTGTGTATTGGCAGGACTTCATTGGACTGTTCGGGGTCTATGTGTCGCATGAATAACGTGGGGCTCGTCTCAGTTGTGGTCAAAATATTCCGGATTATCGGTTGTTCAAAAACAGTCAGTGGTGTGGTTGGGGTGCTGGTCTGGTGTGTTGTTGTTGGTAGTGGTGGTGGTGGTGGTGGTGGTGGTGGTGGTGGTGTGTGTGTGTGTGTGTGTGTGTGTGTGTGTGTGTGTGTGTGACTGCGTGTTTGGAAAAGTAGGGGCGTGGGTAGTTACAGAAACGAAGGGAAAACTAGACAGCTATATTGTTTCCATAGTACTATGATAATTACAGCGGTTAGGGATTGGAGGGGGAAGGCGATAGACACACATTCGCACTCTCTCTCTCTGTCTGTCTGTCTCTCTCTCTCTCTCTCTCTCTCTCTCTCTCTCTCTCTCTCTCTGTCTCTCTCTCTCTTTCTCTCTCTCTCACCCACTCTTTCTCTTTCCTGCTCTGTGTCTGTCTGTCTGCCTAGCTGTTTGTTTGTCTGTCTGTCTGCCTGTCTGTCTCTCTCTCTCCCTCTCTCTCTCTCTCTCTCTCTCTGTCACACACACACACACACACACCTAATCAATCTCTCATTCTCACTTTGTGAACAAGAACGCTACAGCCCCACCCCCTCTTTTTTTTTCTTTTTTTTTCTTCAGTTGACCTCCTTTAGCCCTCATCAATCCCATTCCCACACTCACCCTTCCTTTCCCCTTCCCACTCACCCTTCCTTTCCCCTTCCTACTCACCCAACCTCCTGGAGCTTCACACGCCTAGCACGCTTCTTAACGTGTGTGGAAAAAAACGCAAAACAAAACAAAACAAAAAACCGCCCAACGGAACACACATTTAACAGGAGTTTGCCAATAGAGAGAAAGGGACATACCGGTGGTAGTTAAGTCAGCAGACAACCCCCCACCCCACCCCCACCCCCGCCCCCCGCCCCCCACCCCCAACCCTAGATTCTATTTCGGACCAAGATGTTTGTCAATAGGAACGGTCTTTGTGGCAACAAATGGGGGGATTCCCCTAACGCTCTCGGAGGGAACGGAATGGTCGTTGTCTCTTTGCTAAACAGCCACATTGGGCGTGATGGAGTGTCGATTGTCAGTCAGGGGGTAAATTGGCATTGGTCTGAAGATACCTGATGTCACGAAAGCCAGTCAATACCACTGCTGCTAACGTCATTGTCATTCCTTTGTCCACAGCTTCCGTACGGCTACCATCCTTACTGCAGTCAATGCTTCTGTTGGACTGCTACTAGTTACATATAGTTATGCTACTATAACAATTAGCACTGCTTTTGCATGACAATCTTTTTTGTCTAAAACATATCTGATAATCCTTTTACTTATTCTAGTCTGCTCCTGTATTTACGGCAAATAGTTGTGACAACAGACAACAAGCGTACGCAAGAACACACGAGCGCGCATACACACACACACACACACACACACACACACACACACACACACACACACACACACACACACACACACACACACACACACACACACATAATTACACACTACGCACGTCATTTTCCTACAACAGACTGACGCACGCGCACGCTTCATAGCATTTTGTTTCTCCTTTTCTCTCTGTTTCTTGAAAAAAAAAAAATCCTATGGAAAATGTGAAATAACCCAAATCTTAGCGCAATCCCCAAAAAGAAAGTTGTTCCCCAGCCCCAGCAAGCCATGCAGTGGATCATCCATGTACACCACGATACCGATAGGCCTGATGGCTGAGGGGGAGGGGGGGGGCGGTGGCGGTGCTACATCTCACACAGGACAAAACCCTCATGTCAATGACGTGCAAACAGTGAAGCAATGATAAGAACGTCTCCCCTCAAAGGAAGGCTCGGGAGAAATAAACCAAAAGGGGAGAGCGCATATGAGCAAATCGTGAACACTGATCTGCTGGGACAGGGATTCTCTCCAGCTTCAGAGAGAACATAGCACACATCAACCACCTGTTGACACGGAAACTCATCATAACCGCGTCTGGCCAGAAGGTTTGCGGGGAAATGGTTGCTCAACAACACCATGTGCAGTAGATCGGAAGGGACTACCAAGGAACCGCATTACATATGAGGTGATCCCAGCATAGATGTGCACAGACAGAACAGTAATGATATCGGAATCAGTGCTGAGAACCTCAACTAGCTTAGTTTTTTTTCTTCTAACAAGCATCATATATAATTCCACAAAATCGGAATAAAACAAATGTGTGTGTGTGTGTGTGTGTGTGTGTGTGTGTGTGTGTGTGTGTGTGTGTCTGTGTGTCTGTGTGTGTGTGTGTGTGTGTGTGTGTGTGTGTGTGTGTGTGTGTTTATGTAAAAACCTATAAAAAAAAATGTTAAACCCCCCTCCAAAGGAATAGAACAAATCAACCGAGTCCGCCATTAATGATTAGACATTTCCCGGTTCTACACAATATCATTTGATCAGTTAGTTCCGATAACTTTACTATAGGATCAAAGTGTTGAACTCATCCAGACGTCCAGTCCTATCCTAATGGAGGTCGGGTGGGGGGTGGATCGGGGGGAAAGTGGGTAACATGCGGAGACGACACATTTACATTTTAAACCCCAGCAGTTGTCCAAACCCTTTGACAGAAAATAAATCCACATGATATTCAGGAAGACAAAAACAAAGTGTGACCATTTCAAGCACTCTGTCTGCTTGACGTCTATTATTTACTTCCTCAAACATATGTGACATGTGGGACATGTAGGACATGGGGACGCATCTAAAAGTGTCCAGTTTATAAACAGAGAAAACGGAACCAATTCCATACACGTTCTGCCAGAAGGCAAAACAAGTGTGCACATGCTTCACCCATACTGTCCCATCCTTACCTAAACTTGCCCCCGTTTTTTGTTTTTTTTTGGTTTGTTTGTTGTTGTTTTTAGGAGGGTGGGGGTGGGGGTGAGTGGACACTCGGAGACAGGGACGTATATCAAGTGCTCTGTTTACAACCAGCATGGCTGGAACTGATTCTATACTTTAAAAAAAAATAATAATAAAATAAAACAAAAACAAAAAAAACACCACCACCACCAACAACAAAGAAAAACGTGCAGCCCTTTCAAACCAGACTCTCTCAGCACCAAGTCTCCTTCCAAACTTGTCCTCTATTTCACTTCCTCCACTCCACAGGAACTTTTTTTTTTTTTAACAGCTGGTGATTAAGTGGGAATCTGTTTTGCAGCACAGACGGCTTGGAAGTAAAACGTAACTCTACAACACGGCTGACAAATCGGCAAAAGAACAGAAGCGATATGGTCAGCAGACAGACGTCAACGTGAACACAATAGACCGACTTAGTTCCTCTGCCATTACCCCGTTTCGGTCCCAGTGGAGACTGTGGGGTTTAAATGGGGTGGCTGTGTGGGAGAAACTGGGTACGTTGAAACGGCATTCGTTGTGTGTGTGTCCGTGTGCGTGTGTGTGTGTGTGTGTGTGTGTGTGTGTGTGTGTGTGTGTGTGTGTGTGTGCGTGCGTGCGTGCGTGTGTGTGTGTGTGTGTGTGTGTGTGTGTGTGTGTGTGTGTGTGTGTGTGTGTGTGTGCGCGCGCGCGTGTGTGCGTGTGTGTGTGTGTGTGTGTGTGTGTGTGTGTGTGTGTGTGTGTGTGTGTGCGTGTGTGTGTGTGTGTGTGTGTGTGTGTGTGTGTGTGTGTGTGTGTGTTTATCTGTGTGTGTGTGCGCGCGCGTGTGTGCGTGTGTGTGTGTGCGTGTGTGTGTGTGTGTGTGTGTGTGTGTGTGTGTGTGTGTGTGTGTCTGTGTGTGTGTGTGTGTGTGTGTGTGTGTGTGTGTGTGTGTGTGATTCGGTCCTGCTATTTCAGGACCCAGTCGCATAGAAACTCAAACCAAAAAAAAGAAAAGAAAAAAAAGACCTTACTTATTTCTGCTGACAGCAAGTTGTGTCCATACAACTGCAGAAATAAGTACTGTGCAATGATTATCAATTACCCCGATTAATGCTAACAATATATCCCCCACCGCCCCCCACTCACACACACACACACACACACACACACACACACACACACACACACACACACACACACACACACTCACACACACACGCGCGCGCGCGCGAACACACACACACACACACACACACACACACACACACACTCACACAACCATACACACATACGCACATACATACATACATACATACATACATGCAAACACACCTGACGTCACTGCGAATGAAATGGAATTCACAAAGTTTGTGCAGCTATCAGAATGAAATTCGTCTGCAGAAATTTGCCTGAGGACAACACTTTTGTTGCGGTGGGTTATTTTTCAGTGTGCCAAGTGCGGGCTGCAGAGTGATGCTCGGTTTATCGCCTCATCCCAATGAGCAGACGCTCAGTTTGATTTTTTTTTTCAGTCAAACTTCGGGAAAGCGGGAATCGGACAAGAAGAGCGTCTTAACCGTTCGGCCACCTTCAAAAGGCTAAAGGCAAAGTACACATTCCTTATCGCACCACATTTACATTTCGCGTGACTGTGAACTTGTCCTTCCGTCTCTGACTGAAGCAGTCATACCCGGTTAAACTGACTGATGATTGGATCGCTCAGAACAACGTACGGTCAACAGACTGCTGTCCAACCCTATCAGATGTAAAATGATTGATGGTCATTTCTAGAGCTGTTGTTTTGACACTTCTGGCCTGCCATATCTGATGAAGAAGATTGATTATAACGATGTCCACATCGTTCTGCAGTCAGTTAATAATGCTGCTCTTTGCTCAGCCGTTGCTGATGCAAACGATTGATGGCGATATTGTTGGATCGATAATCTGCAGAGTGCCAGAGCTGTCATGTAAGGGAGAATCAACAATGACGGGGAGGCGTTCTGCTCAAATGAGTAGTCTTCCATTTACTCGGGGAATTAAGTGGCAATTCCCACATGCCCATGACAATATATATATTAAAAATAAAAATAAAATAAATAAAATAAAATCACAGGGCTTTTCATTGTTGTGTGGACACCAGCTGTAAGTTCATTAGTCGTCAGAGAAAGTCCACACACTTTACTTATCAATTAATCATGCAGTATGAAACTTTTGCTTTCTAGACATCTTTCGCTATCTTTTACTTTATTTACTTACCTGTCCATTTTCTTTATATTTCTTTTGATTTTATGTACCTGTAATTTTAAGCGCGTTGGGTTACGCTGCTGGTCAGGCATCTGCTTGGCAGATGTGGTGTAGCGTATATGGATTTGTCCGAACGCAGTGACGCCAAAACAACCGATGTTGTTTAACGAAACTGGATCAGTCCACACGCTCTAACGGTTCCTTGAAAGTGAAACTCAAACTCTGCCAGATAGTGAATATAATCAATAATTATTGTCCAGCGGCTGGTGAAAGGGGTGGTGGTGGGGTGGGGTGGGGTGGGGGGTGGGGCTGTGGACTCTCGGGTAGGACTGAGTCACTGGGCCACAGGAATCGATCCACAGCCCAGTCCCGAGTAGTGTGGGTGTTGATCAGATTAACTCGGGGTCTGGCCGTGTTTGGTTTTCATCATTTGGATTGGATACCGCCAGGCAGGGGAGATCACCGTGTGTTGCCGTGTTATCATTAACTTGGAAGAAGCAGCGCACGCATTCGCTTATCTGCCTCTGTCTTTGTTCTGTCTGTCTGTTTAGTCATTTATTTGTTGAATTGTGTTTATTTTATTTGTTTATATTTTGTATCATTAATGTTAGTAAATCTCTATATGGCTCTCTCTCTCTCTGTCTCTCTCTCTCTCTCTCTCTCTCTCTCTCTCTCTCTCTCTCTCTCTCTCTCTCTATATATATATATATATATATATATATATATATATATAATTACATCAGGTATTAGACCAGATCAGCAAAGATCAGGTATCTGTGATTTTCAGCGAATTTGGTGTCGCGTATATGGAGCAGTCCGCACGCTTTGAGCCTTCCTTGAAACTTAAACCTAAACTAAAAAAAAAATTACCACAGGTGCTTAAAGCAACAGAATATGCCTGACCTGTGCAGAAACCCTGCGCGCTAATTAGCGCCTTTAATGTCTATCATGAGTATGTATACAACGTTGGTCCAAAATGAAATAGGGCAAACAAACAAAATAAACAGATACTGCAAAGCAGACATCTTCAGCAGCGCCCTGCAGTCATTTTTTTTCCCCCCTTAATGTAGATCGACAACATTTCAAAACGCTGAAAACTCATATTTCAATCAGATGATTGCCCAAACAGTCACTGAAATAACAAGTTTGATCGACATAACTGAATAAAGTTATCTTTGCGGGAAGAATCCACTTCCATAGGAAAACAAATCAAACTGCAGGGTGAAAAAAAAAACACATACAAAAATATGGGTGGTGCTCTCTGTGAAGCGACGCGCTCTTCCTGGGGAGAGCAGCCCGAATTTCACACAGAGAAATCTTCTTCTTCTTCTTCTCCTTCTCCTCCTCCTCCTTCATCATCATCATCATCATCATCATCATCATCATCATCACCGTCTTCTTCTTCTGTTCATGCTGCTGCATCTGATGTTGCTATTGCTGTTTGCTTTTGCTGTTGTTCATGGCACCGAAATTTGTTTTGTTTGGTGTCTTATTTTTTGTGGATTTTTCTCTCTTTGTTAGACTATCGTTATTCTGGCTGTATTTAGCCAGGCTGTCAGTCTCTGTCTCTGTCTCTCTCTTTCGTGTCTCTCTCTGTCTCTCTGTTTCTCTCTATCTTTTCCCTATCTCTCTCTCCCTATCTCTCTCTCACTCTCCTTCCTCTCCTCCTCCTCCTCCACCTCCCTCTCTTCTTCACCATAACGCAACAAAAGATCATCAAAAGAGGTGCGTGATATATGCAGTTTATGATTGTTACAAAATACAAGCAACAAGGCAAGTGTGATATGGCAAGCCATTGCTTTGTGCTTCTGATTCTGCTTGATTTCCCGACACCTTCTCTTTATCCCTCCCTCCCTCCCTCTCTCTCTCTCTCTGTCTCTCTCTCACTCTCTCTCTGTTGTTTATGTCTCTGTCTCTCTGTCTGTCTGTCTGTCTCTCTGTCTGTCTGTTTGTCTGTCTGTCTGTCTGTCTCTCTCTCTCTCTCTCTCTCTCTCTCTCTCTCTCTATATATATATATATATATATATTCAATCAGGCCTTCTCAGGACCGCCCACAAAAGAGAAACCTTGTCATTTTACTCAAACTTTTGACAGCCCAATCAATATTTCTGACAGTTCTTGCATGTTCCCTATCAACCTGTGGTTTTGTGACTTGTTCCATGATAACGAATGGAGTGACAGGGGGGAGAATGTACATAGCAGATAGAAAGAGACAGAGAGAGGCAGACAGACAAACAGACGGAGACAGAGAGGGACATGTGTGGGTGTATATCTGTCTATCTATCTATCTATCTATCTATCTATCTATCTATCTATCTATCTATCTATCCATCTATCTATCTATCTATCTAAAATAGATTCTGTCCGACACGCTCAGTCTTTGTCCTCATTCAAGTCAGCTCTCAAAACTAACCTTATCCACAGTTGTTATGATTAGTTTTTCCGCCCTGTGTGCCTGTTTGCGATTGTTGGTGGGTGGTGAGAGGAATGGGGCTGTATCGGTGTGTGTGTGTGTGTGTGTGTGTGTGTGTGTCTCTGTGTGTGTGTGTGTGTGTGTGTGTGTGTGTGTGTGTGTGTGTGTATGTGTGTGTGTATTGAATGCCTGGTGTGTGTGTGTGTGTGTGTGTGTGTGTGTGTGTGTGTGTGTGTGTGTGACCTGTTTGTTTTGTGATGCGTATAGGCAAATGAATGTTATGAAGTGTATCTGCATCAATGTGTGTATGTGTAATTGTATTTGTAAACGCTCTGGACTCTCCGGACATAGGGAATCCAAATATCCATCATCATCATCATCATCATCATTATTATTATTATTATTATTATTATTATTATTATTATTATTATTATATAGTGTGAGAGGGGGGGGAGAGAGAGAGAAAGGGAGGCTATCGTCTCTTGGTGGCGTTTTCTCAGAAAAAAATAAGTCTTTTTCAATAATGATGCTAATAGATAAAATGAAACTAATGTTTTACAGCGATGTCCTTATAGCCGAGGTAAGCTGCAAAGCTTGTTTTTGTTCTATGTACAGTGGTTTACGGATACAATTTCCCGAATTGCACTTCTGCGATCAAACAACGAACGTACGTAGGAGCTGCCAAGTATTGATATCTGTGTTCCTCGTGATTAAAAAGGACAAACCATCTGCTTAGACGTAATTCAGAAATGAAATATGTCTCTCTCTTTCTCCCTGTCTTCTTTTTCTCTGTTATTCTCTCTGTCTCTTTCTATCTCTGTATGTATGTGTCTGTCTATCTCTCTGTCTCTGTCTGTCTGTCTCTGTTTTTTGTCTCTCTCTGTGTATGTCTGTCTGTCTCTCCGTGTCTCTGTCTCTGTCTCTGTCTCTCTCTGTCTCTCTCTCTCTCTCTCTCTTCCTGTCTGTCTCTGTCTATCTTTGTCTCTCCCTCTGTCTCTTTCTCCCTCTGTCTCTTTTCTTTCTGTCTCTGTTTTGGTCTCAGCCTCTCTCTCTGTCTCTGCCTATGTCTGTCTGTCTGTCTGTCTGTCTCTCTTCGTTGACAGGGGTCAGCCACCACGTAATTTGGACAGAGACTGTCTCGAGGGAAAGTCGGTGAGCTAATAGTCTTTGCCATTGCCGTTAACCTGGAGACTCGATGGAAGGACAGTTCCCCTGGGCTCTCAAACACGCGAAAGCCCCCCACACTCCGCACCCCTACCCCATCCCACTCAACTCCTTGCCCTCCAACTACCCCCGCCCACACACACACCCCCTACCCTCACCCTCCAATGCTTTGCGGGCCAGGTTCGATCTTTTTGCCACCCAACTCCCTTCCTAAAAAGAGAGAGAGAATCCTCTTATCTGATCCAGTTATCCAAATGGGGGGCGGGGGGTTGCGGAGTAGGGTACGGGGGGAGTTGTCTATGGATGGGATTTCCTTTCGTTTCCATCCTGACCCCCCACCCCTCTCACCCCCCGTCCCCCGCCTCCCCCACACCCACAGCCACCCTCCCCCCACACGCGCCTCCAAAATCTCCTCCTTCACCACCACCACCACCACCACCCCCTCCCCCGTTCTGTCGCGCTTCCATCATCAACTTGCTAACTGTTTTGCGGCCAGACCAAGTAGAGGTCTGGGCTGCTTAGTGTTCGTTTTAGAAGCTTTGTACTTTTAAAGGAAAGTTGTGCTTTTGTTGAATGGAATGGGGTGTAAAAATGAGATCAGACGAATGCAGAGTCTTTTGTTCCGGATTGACAGCAAAGTGATGCCAGAAAGTTCGTTTGTTTTTTTTCTCTCTGTTTTTCTTTGTCATTGCCATGTGTGTGTGTGTGTGTGTGTGTGTGTGTGTGTGTGTGTGTGTGTGTGTGTGTGTGTGTGTGTGTGTGTGTGTGTGTGTGTGTGTAACAACTCACACACAGGGTAGGAATAACTGACTAAAGTTAATTCTAAAGTAAATTCATCAACTCGGCTTTAAAAAGA
>NC_134876.1:100869167-100871667 GCF_041734735.1 Babylonia areolata | reverse complement strand
TGTTGCAGTCGTGCAGAGTTTATTTTTATTATTGTTTTGTTTTGTTTTGTTTTTTCCCACTTTCTTTCCTTCCCCCCCCCCCCCTTCTTTCTTTTTGTTTTCTTTTTCTTTCTTTCGTCATTTTCTTCTTTCTTATATCTTGCTTATATGCGTTCGACTTCTTGTCGTCCATGCATTTTTGTTGTTGTTGTTTTCTTTTTTTGGGGGGTTTGGTTTTGTTTGGTTGGTTGGTTGGTTGGTTGATTTTCTCGTTTTTTTCCCTTTTCAGTTCATTGTTCCTTCGTTCCTTCGCTCTTTCCTTCCTGTCTGTTTCTCACTCTACCTCGCTCTTTACGTCAACACTATACCTGGTAATATTTTTCGTACTTGAAGAAAAAAAATTTCCTCCCTTCTTCTTCTTCTTCTTCCTCTCTTGCATCTATCTATATCTATCTATCTATCTATTTATCTATCTATTTGCTTGCCTGCCTCCTACAGCACTCTAACCTTGTCATCCTCCTCTCTCTCTCTCTCTCTCTCTCTCTCTCTCTCTCTCTCTCTCTTTCTCTCTCTCTCACACACACACACACATACATACATTATATATATATATATATATATATATATATATATATATATATATATATATATATATATCTGTGTCTCTGTCTCTTTCACACACACACATACTCACACACACTCTCTCTTCCCCACCTCTTTCTCTCTCTCTCTCCCACCTCGTTCTCTCTCTCTCTCTCTCTCTCTCTCTCTCTCTCTCTCTCTCTCTCTCTCTCCCCTCTCTCTCTATTTCCTTCTCTATTTCTCTATTTACCATTACAGCTAATGACATTAAACATTTCAGTGATCAGTACCATCACCCATCTCTATCTTTTTCTTTCTCTCTCTCTCTCTCTCTCTCTCTCTCTCTCTCTCTCTCTCTCTCTCTCTCTCCTCTCTTTCTCTATCTCTATCTCTCTCCGCCACCCCACTCTCTCTCTTTCTTTCTCTATTTCAATTTTTACCATCACCCATCTATTTTCTCTCTCTCTCTCTCTCTCTCTCTCTACCTGTTTCTCTTTCTCTGTCTCTCCCTCCCCGTCTGTCTGTCTCTTTTTGATTCTCCACCCCCCCCCCCTCTCCCTCTCTCTCTCTATCCATCATTGAATGAGATGAGTGAGACAAAGGGATGCAGTCATTAGTACACCAGCCTGACACTGAGTGGGCCAAATCCCCCGGAGAGCTAATTAACTTTAGTGTGTCATTGTGGGCTGAAATCTTTCTTTTACACCCCGGTGACCAACTGCGTGTGGCATGCACACAGCACGGTGGAGCTAGATGGCCGTCGGTGGCTCTCCTGAGCCGACGCCCTTTTTGGATCTCGTTTTTAATTCCATAAGGGTGTCTAGCCACCCGCCTCACCAGTCCCGGAAGGGAGCGGTGGGAGTGCCGGTTTAGTCGCCGGAAATCCGACCCTGAACAGGTTGTACTGGATTTCAGGTTACCAGTAGCAGATCTAATGACCTGACCTAATAATAATAATGATGATAATAATAGCGATGATGATGATGTTAACTCTTCTTCTTCTACTTCTTTTTATGATGATGACGATCATCATCATCATCATCATCATCATCATCATTGAGGTGGTTGTTGTCATTCTTGGTAGTAGTAGTAGTAGTAGTAGTAGTAGTAGTAGTAGTAGTAGTAGTAGTAGTGTTATCACCTAGCAACAACGACAGTTTTTAGTTAATCAAGATAATGATGATAACAATGATGATGACTGCACCCCCACAGTGCGGACATGCGGCTGGACGAGCACCGCAAGGCGCTGTGCATCGTGTCCCACACGGGCAACATCTACTGGATGCCCCAGGCCATCTACCGTTCCTCCTGCACCATCAACGTCTACGCCTTCCCCTTCGACGTGCAGAACTGCACCCTCAAGTTCGGCTCCTGGACCTACGACGGCTTCAAGCTGGACATCAAGTTCTACAAACGCAAGAACTTTGTGGACCTGACGGAGTACATCGAGAGCAACGCCTGGCAGATCATCGACGTGCCTGCCGTCAGGACCGTGGCCTGGTACACGTGCTGCCCGGCTCCCTTCGTGGATCTGCAGTACAACCTGCTGTTCCAGCGGAGGTCCACGCTGTACAACTACATCCTCATCCTGCCCTGCATTCTGCTGACCTCCATCACCCTCATCCTCTTCTGGATCCCGCCCGAGTCCCCGGCCAAGATGCAGCTGGGTGAGTGGGTGTGAGATGTGGGTGTGTTGGGGGGAATGGGGGGGATGGAGGTGCGGGGTGGGTAGGGGTGTTTGTTTGTGTGTGTGTGTGTGTGTGTGTGTGTTGATGGGGTGTGGGGTTTGGGGGCTTAGTGTGCGGGTTAGGAAACGGGTGGATGGGTGAGTGAATTATGAGTGAGTGAGTGAATGAGTGAGTGGGTTAGTGAGTGGACGGGTGACTCTGGGATTCGCTGGTTCTTGTTTTGTGGTGGTGGTGGTGGTGGTCGTGGTGAT
>NC_134876.1:100859167-100866667 GCF_041734735.1 Babylonia areolata | reverse complement strand
CCCGCGACAAGAGCGGAAGAGATCCAAGGATAGAAAGAGATTGAAAGAAGGAGAAGTTTGAAATGAAACGTCACTGCGTTCGGAGAAAATCTATATACGCAACATCACATCTACTAAAGCAGACGCCAGCACAACAGCAGCACAACCCAACGCGCTTGTCATGCCTTGAGTGCATGCTTCTATATTCCTGTACCTGTCTGATGGATTTTTTTTACTTTTTTTTTCTGAAGAAGACAACACTTTTGTCGCCATGGGCTCTTTTTTTCAGTGCGCCAAGTACGTGCTGTAACACGGGACCTCGGTTTATCGTCTCATCCGAAAGACTAGACGCTCAGTTTGATTTTCTAGTCAAAGTTTGCGAGGAACAGCGAGAGCGGGATTCGAACCCACACCCTCACGGACTCTCTATGTTTGCAGCTGAGCGTCTTAACCATCCTGCCACCTTCCTCCGTAGCATAGTAGTATAGAAGAAGACGAAAAAAAGAGGAGGGAGGAGGAGGAGGAGGAGCAGCAGCAACAGCAACAATAAGATGGAGGGGGGGGGGAGGAGAGGTGCTGGTGGTGGAGGAGGAGAAGGAGGAGGAGGAGAAGAGGAGGGGGAGAAGAATAAGAAGGAGGAGGAGGAGAAGAAGAAGAAGAAGAAGAAGAAGAATGAGGAGGAAGAGGAGGAGGAGGAGAAGAAGAAGAAGAGGAGGAGGTGGAAGAGGAGGAGAAGAAGAAGACGAGGAGGAGAAGAAGGAGGAGGAGGAGGAGAAGAAGGAGGAGGAGGAGGAAGACAGATAACTCTAGTAACAAAAACAACATCGATTTTGGGGTTCCATTGCAGGCTCCCTGTTTAGGGATCTTTTCCTAAACACTAATTCCATTTGTCCTGCCATCCAGTCCCCTCCCTTCCCTCTTTCTTCTTTTCTTTCCTTCATCTTTGTTTTTTTTTTTTCTTTTGTTTTCTTCTCTCTCTCTCTCTTTCTCTCTCTGTCTCTCTGTCTCTCTCTCTGTGTTTTTCTCTCTGTCTGTCTCTCTTTCAATAATTATTTGTTACCCCCCCCCCTCCCCGCACCCCCATTTTTTTTCTATGGTCTGACTTTTTTCTTTCTTTTTTTTCCATTGTTTCATTTGTTTCCATGCTCTTTTTTTTCTCATCTTTTCTTTGTTTTGTTTTTTTGTTGTTTTGTTTTGTTTTTGTTTGTTTTGTTTTGTTTTTTTGTTTTTTTGGGGGAGGGGAGTTGTTTTGTTTTTTTTTGTTTTTTGTTTTCATTTTCGGTTACTTTTATTCTTTCTTTTTTTCTGTCTGTCTTTCTATTCTTTCTTTCTTTCGTTTTTTCTGTCTTTATGTTTGTCTTTCTTTTGTATCGTTCATTATTTCTATTCTTTCTTTCTTTCTTTCTTTATTTATTTATTCCTCTTCTGTCATTTCTTTTTTCTCTGTCGTCCTTTTCTTGTTCTGTCTTTTTCCTCCTTTCCCCCCCTTTTTTAATTTTAATTTTTATTTTTATTTCTTTTTTTCATTTCCACAATTCCTTTGTTGTTTCTGTCTTCCCTCTCTCCATGACTTTCTTTTTTGATAGTCTATTTCTTTTCTTACTTCCTTTTCCAGTTTTTCGATGATTGCATTCCTTTCTTTCGAACTTTTTAAAAAATTTATTGTTGTTGTTGTTTTTCATTTTATCTTTTCCTTTCTATCTTTCTTCTTGTCTTTCTTTCTCATGTAAGCTTCCTTTTTTTCCTGACTAGTCCACCAACGAACAGTGCATTTAGGACAGTAAGGAAGGGGAATGGACGGGGGGGAGGGGGGGTATGGGGGGGGGTAAAATGGTTAAGATGCGTATCCGCCAATACAGTCTCCGTTACGGTGTGGGTTCGAATCTTCGCTCTCGCCCTTCCTCCCAAATTTGACTTCAAGATCAAACTCAGCATCTGGTCACTCAAATGAGGCGATAAATCGAGGTCTCGTGTGAAGCAAGCATTTGGCTGCACTGAGAAATACAAAAACAAAAGAATAAAAAAAACCAAAAAAAACACACAAAAAAAACCCCATGACACCGAAACTGTTGACTTCTGGCAAAGTTCAGTTTTTATTTAGTATCTCAATGAGGTGTCACTCCATTCGGACAAATCCATATTCGCTACAACGTATCTGTTAAGCAGACACTTGACCAGCAGCGTAAACCAACGCAGTTAATTAAGCCTTGAGGGAGAATCAAACAGAATGAAGATAAATGAATAAATAAATAGATAAATAAATAAATACAAATTTTGAAATAATGAACAAACAAATATATAGATAAACACATAAGTGATAATAAACAATAATTGATAAATCAATTCAATGAATAATGAAAGTAATGATTTCAAAAGTTAAAAGTTATGATAAATAAAAATTGAAATGAAAAAAAAAGAAATAAAATTACATAAGTATAAATTAATGAATAAATGAATAAATAAATAAAGGGTCGACATTTTTCCGGTCTCCCAGGTCAACATGTGTGCAGACCTGCGAGTGCCTGAACCGCCATCGTGTGTATGCGCTCGCAGGAGATCAAAATACGCACGTTAAAGATCCTTTTATCCGTGTCAGTGTTCGGTGGGTTATGGAGACACGAAAATACCCAGCATGCATGAACCACGACAGAGTCATCGGCAAATCGATGTTGGTCGTGTCATGGAAAAAAAAGGAGAAAAGAAAGAATAAGAACGATGTGCGGCATCAAAACCTTTTATTCTCCCAGACATGCTAACAACATCAGTCAATCAGCAGTTACAGCTTGCCAAGAATCGCGTATTGCAATTCTTGTTTTATTACATCTCTCTCCCTCTATCTCTGTCTCTCTCTCTGTCTCTCTGTCTCTGTCTGCCTCTGTGTGTGTGTGTGTGTGTGTGTGTGTGTGTGTGTGTGTGTGTGTGTGTGTGTGTGTGTGTGTGTCTTTCTGTCTCTGTCGCTCTCTTTCACTTCCTCTCTCTCTCTGTCTGTCTGTCTGTCTTTCTGTCTCTTTCACTTCCTCTCTCTCTGTGCGTCTTTCTTTCTCTGTCTCTATTTGTCTTACTATATCTCTCTCTGCGTCTTTCTGTCTGTCTGTTTGTCTCTCTCTCTCTCTCTCTCTCTCTCTCTCTCTCTCTCTCTCTCTCTCTCTCTCCGTGTCTTTCTGTCTTGTCTCTCTCTCTCTCTCTCTCTCTCTCTCTCTCTCTCTCTCTCTCTCTCTCTCTGTGTCTTTCTGTCTTCTCTCTCTCTCTCTCTCTCTCTCTCTCTCTCTCTCTCTCTCTCTCTCTGTGCGTCGTTCTGTCTCTGTCTCTCTTTTTCTCTGCCTCTCTCTTTCTCTGCGTCTTTCTGTCTCTGTCTCTTTCTATTCCCCCCCCCTCTCTCTCTATCTCTCTATCTCTCACACCCTCCCTAGCTCTATCTCAGCTATACCCCAGTCACATCTCGGCTATTACTCTCTTACTTCATAACCGAAAAGCAGTCGAGTGAAAATAACAACCAAATGAAAATAAACACTAAACAAAACACATCAGAACAGAATGCACAAAACAAAAAGAAGATAAATCCAAAGAAAGCAAATGGAAAAGAAAAGAAAAGAAAACAAAATGCCTCTTATTCCTTTCCTGTCAGAAACATAATCCTCATTGCTTGTAGCACATGACTGATTTGCGACGACAAGCTTGTAATGCAGATGAACGTCTTCAAGTCTGATGGCAGGGTGATGTTGACTCAGATCGACATGATTATGGCGTCGTGTTCATGTGTGTGTGTGTGTGTGTGTGTGTGTGTGTGTGTGTGTGTGTGTGTGTGTGTGTGTGTGTGTGTGTGTGTGTGTGTCTGTGTCTGTGTCTGTGTCTGTGTTTGTGTGTATGTGTGTTTGTGTGTGTGGAGGATGGTATTGTCTGGATGGGCGGGTTTGAGTAGGTTGGTGTCGTGGTGTGTGTGTGTGTGTGTGTGTGTGTGTGTGTGTGTGTGTGTGTGTGTGTGTCTGTGTGTGTGTCTGTGTGTGTTGTGTGTCTGTGTTTGTGTGTATGTGTGTTTGTGTGTGTGGAGGGTGGTATTGTCTGGATGGGCGGGTTTGAGTAGGTTGGTGTCGTGGTGTGTGTGTGTGTGTGTGTGTGTGTGTGTGTGTGTGTGTGTGTGTGTGTGTGTGTGTGTGTGTGTGTGTGTTGTGTGTCTGTGTTTGTGTGTATGTGTGTTTGTGTGTGTGGAGGGTGGTATTGTCTGGATGGGCGGGTTTGAGTAGGTTGGTGTCGTGGTGTGTGTGTGTGTGTGTGTGTGTGTGTGTGTGTGTGTGTGTGTGTGTGTGCGAGCGCCTGCGTTCGTTCGTTCCTTTGTTTAACTTCTATCCACAATTGTGATTTTAGACGATAATCCACCCCCTTCCAAACCCCAGCCATACCTCATGTCATCACTAAAAATATCAGCAATTCAACTACTCAACCAGTACAATTACAACAGGGAGCCAATGGGCTTCCTAATTAGACTTTGAACTATTTCAAACATGAGATGATTGTCATAAAATCATTTCCACTGGAAGCAGTTTTGAATGAATGAGGCTACGTGTCTTGTGGCGTGTTAAGAGTGAAAGGAGAGAGAGAGGGGGGGGGAGAGGAAGAGAAAGAGACAGAGACAGAAAGACGCAGAGAAAGAGAGAGGAAGAGAAAAAGAGAGACAGAGACAGAAAGAGGCACACAGAGAGAGAGAGAGAGAGAGAGAGAGAGAGATATGCACACATACGGACGGCTTAACAGAGAGACAGATAGGCAGGCAATCAGACAGGCAGGCAGACAGACACACAAAGACTTTTTGGGGAAATTTGCTCGCAGGGTGAAATATAAAAAAGCAACTATTAATTACATTGAAAAAACTAACAAAACAAAAAAACACACACACACACACACACACACACACACACACACACACACACACACACACACACACACACACACACACACACACACACACACACACACACACACATAAACCAGCACATGCAAACAGTAAATGTTTTCCTCAACCGAGATCAGTTCCGGGTTGTCAGAGACAGATGCCAGAAGTAAAACAGTTTCGGGGTCACTCCTACTGCCCCATCCACCACACCCACACACCCACACACCCACACGCATTGCAAAAAGAATTCAATTTCCTCCTGTCACTCATGTATTACACATGGACAATGTTTGATTCACTGGGAAAAGGTCTCCAAACAGGCAACAAAAACAAACAAACAAACAAAACAAAAAAACAATCACGTTTCATAAATATAAACAGAATACATTGGTGAAGCTATGTCTGATATTGATATTTGTTTATGATTGTAACTTTCACACCCATCCCCCAACACACACACACACACACACACACACACACACACACACACACACACACACACACACACACACACAGGCAAAGGTGGAAATTAGTTTCACTGATAAAATGTCACCACCACCACCACCATCATCTTGGCCACTGCTACTACTACTACTACTACTACTACTACTACTACTACTAAACAAATGAAATAAAAAGTAACTTATTAATCCACAACTACAACTACAGGCTAGCTATGAACACAAACAAAATATGATCAGGCATATCATAATCAAGAGTTTAAAACCCATCGATGAATGTTTGCAAAGGAAAAGTGGTAGCTTGACTGCAGAAAATAAGAAACCATGTTCAAGTTAAATTTTCACAGAACAAAATAAGTAATTGGACAGGTACAAACACGCAAATATCTCGGCGTGTTAATTGATAAGGATGATGATGATGATGATGATGATGATGATGACAATGATTACGATGATGATTATGATGATGATGATGATGATTGTTTTTAGTCATTTATTCATGCCCGATCCTGGCAGGGATATAAATATATTACTTCCTTTGAAGACAAAAAAAAAAGAATAGAATGCAAATACGACGACAGATCAATATGATAAAACATGTTGTTGTTTTTTTCCTTCGTAATCCATTTTCCCTTTTTTAAACAGAAACAAATATCCCCAATGCGGCCGACCAATTGATTTTACAGGTTTGCTTGTTGTTGTTGTCGTTTGTGTCTGGTTTGTGGTTGCTGTTTTTTTTTTGTTTTTTTTGGTTTGTGTGTGTGTGTGTGTGTGTGTGTGTGTGTGTGTGTGTGTGTGTGTGTGTGTGTGTGTGTGTGTGTGTTATTTTACACACACGCAGGATAAATGATAATAAACTCCGCGACCCCCATCCGTGTTTCCCCTCCTGGTATTTAAAAAAAATAAATAAATAAAAGAGGAGGAAAAAAAAAACAGAAAGGAAAAGAAAAAGCGGAGCAATTTGTGTGTGTGTGTGTGTGTGTGTGTGTGTGTGTGTGTGTGTGTGTGTGTGTTTTGTTTTTTTTTTTTTGCTGACATGCCTTTTAACCCCTATGACAACTTTATTGTGGGGTGGGGGGGGTGTGGGGGGGGGGGGGCGTCTCGCGCGACTCATCACCGGCACGGGGAGGTAATAAAGTGGCCGATAGCGTGCTCTTTGCTGTCTTTTTGCCTCTTGCCACGCCACGTGCAAACTGTCGCCATGAAATCTTTACTGTCGTGAGAACGCATCCTGGTGCCAATTTTCGCCCGGGGGGTTATGTTTTTTGGGGGGAGTTGGTGGAGGGGGTGGGGGGTAGCTGTGAAAAAAAGGATAGAATAGTGGGGGAGTGCCTTCTTACTTTGCTAACTGCGTGCAATGCAGTCTAAGGGAGGAAAGTTCTGCCAGACTTGTAGCGGCGCTGAGGCGTGTAGGATTTAGCTGCGCGCCATTTTCTGTTAATGTTAACTGGTGAGAACTGACAACTGACTAGTGTTATGGTCAGAAGGATTCTATGTGTTTTGGGGTTTTTGTTTTTGTTTTTTTGTTTTTTTGGTCCATTCCGTGTTGCGTGGTAGTTACATGTTAAAAAAAAAAAGAAGTTTTATTGAGTTATAGCTTTGATATATTTAAAAAAAAAAAAGAAGTTTTAGCAGATACGTGTTTGTTTCTTTTTTTCCTTTTATCGTTTTTGTTTTGTTTTTGTTTTGGTGGGTGGGGGTGTGGGGGGTGGCGGGTCAACAGTGATTTACTGGGGGGTTTTTGTTGTTGTTTTTTTTTCGTTTTCTTGTTTGTTTTTTTGTTGTGTTTTATTCAAACAATGCTATGTTCCGTATCTTCCTCCTTTAGCCACTTATCTCTCACAGTTTTTGTAACTGTATAACTGAGTTTGAATGAGTGGGTGGGTTTTTATGTTGCTGTTGTTGCTTTTTTTTGTTTTTTGTGTGTGTATGTTTGTTTGTGTGTGTGTGTGTGTGTGTGTGTGTGTGTGTGTGTGTGTGTGTGTGTGTGTGTGTGATAGAGAGAGAGAGAGAGGGAGAGAGAGAGAGGAGGGGGTTGACGGAAGGGGGTGGGTGGAGGGGGGGCTAAAGAAGATAACGAGAGAAAAAAAAAAGAAAAAAAGGAAAAAAAAAGAATCGTTTCATGGTATATTCGTCTATTTCTCTGTTTCTGTTTCTGTCTGCCTCTCTCTC
>NC_134876.1:100836667-100849167 GCF_041734735.1 Babylonia areolata | reverse complement strand
GACTATGGCATTGTGTGTGTGTGTGTGTGTGTGTGTGTGTGTGTGTGTGTGTGTGTGTGTGTGTGTGTGTGTGTGTTGTTGTTGTTGTTGTTGTTGTTGTTATTGCTGTTATATATATATAAGCTTAAAAATGCAGGTAACGCTATAAGGTGAAAGTTCGGCATCAAAAGCAAATGATAATGGAATGGGCATGAATAATAGAAGAGAGGGGGAACGGGACTGAGAGAGAGAGAGAGAGAGAGAGAGAGAGAGAGAGAGAGAGAGAGAGAGAGAGAGAGGGAGAGAGAGAGAGAGGGAGAGAGAGAGAGAGAGAGAGAGAGAGAGAGGGAGAGAGAGAGAGAGAGAGAGAGAGAGAGAGAGAGAGAGAGTTTGATCAGTGATGTGTTTGATCTTTATCTTGACAGTGCATGTGCTGTTGTTTTGTTTTCTTGTTGCCTTTATATTTTGAGGGGGTGGGGCTGGGTAGGAGTGGGGTTGACGGGGGAGAGGGGGGGGGGGGTAACTGTTCACCACCAATCAACAGCAGGCAAAATGAAGGTGGTCCTTCGTGGTGGAAAGCTGACAGTGTTCATTTGTCGGATTGATGTAAATGGTCACTGCAGGGTGTTTTGTTGTTGTTGTTCTTTTTATCTGTTTTCTTTCTCTGTCTGTATGTCTGTGTTTGTCTTTTTCTCTTTGTCTTTGTCCTTCTTTGTCTCTGTATCAATGTCTGTGTCTGTGTCTTTGTGACATCATCACGACTCTGACCGCTGCCCCCCCCCCACCCCTCCCCCATCCCCTCTCACTCTCTGTCTCGTTCGCGCTCTGTATACACAGTTATATTTTGATGACATGGTACATGTTCTAATATTATTGTTTATTATTGTTAAAATCTTTATAATAATAATCATAATCATAACAGCAGCAGCAGCAGCAGCAGTAGTAGTAGTAGTGTTGTAGTTGCTGTTACCATCATCATTACTATGATTATCATATCATACATGTATGTTGTATGACATTGTGTCCGTTACTCATGCTCACGATATACCCCACTCATAAGGGAGCTTGACCTCTTAAATCACATTACATGAAACAAACCATCTCGAACCTCGAACATCGTGAATCTTAATCCCTTGTCCAAAATGTCTGTCCTTCCCCCTCACACAGCTCTTCTACAGCGTGCTGGCCCGCTGCCTCCGGATGAAGGACCTGGTGGAACCTCTCCAGGCAGCCATGGAGAAGATGAAGACCCCGGACAAGCGCTACAAGGACTCGGACCGCTGGAGCCACCACCAGGACCCTGGGGCTTCCAACGAGGCCCTGGCCCAGCTACAGCACGACCAGATTGCCCGCTCCGGAGGCGTGGTGGCCGAGATCGATCGGAAGCTCTTCGAGTTGCGGGCCTTTATCCGCGACCAGCGCCAGCGCATGGACGAGAAGGACCGCAAGGAGCTGCTGGCCAAGCACTGGAAGGCCGTGGCGCTCATCTCGGACCGCATCTTCTTCGTCATCTACCTGGTGATCATCGTGGGGTCGCTGGGCTACACCCTGCCCATCCTGGCCACCAATGGCTCGGGCTTGGAGTCCAAGTTCCTGGAAAAGGCGCTGAAAGGGGTGGACTGAAGTTTAGATAAAATGAAATAAACTAATAAATGACGAAATAAACTTTCAAAAAGACGCCAAATGCAGGAGTGGTGGTAGATTTGTTTTGTTTATTCATGTATACATTTATCTGTTTATCTACTTGTTGTTGGTTTTTTTTCTGTTTTTTTGTTTTGCTTTTTTGTTTTTTGAATTTTCTTAAAAACACGCCAAATACAGGCATGGTGGTAGATTTCTTTACTTATTTATTTTTCTTTTTACTTGAAAAGACGCCAAATACTGGCATTATGGCAGATTTGTTTACTTATTTATTTTTCTATTTACTTGAAAAGACGCCAAATACTGGGATGGTGGAAAATTCATTTATCTTATTTATTCCTTTTTTCCCCGTTCATTTTTTTTCTTTTTTCTATTCATTCCTTTTTTTCCATTTATTCACTAATTCATTTACATATATATTGATTTATTGATTTATTCATTGTTCCGTATTTATTTATCTATTTATTTATTTATTTGCTTATCTATGTATTTATTCATTTATCTATTTATTTATTGCTTCATCTATTTCTTCATTTGTGTATCATACGACTTTTTCTTCCCTTAAATCTGGGTGCTTGGTTTCCGGATGACACGATGGTTTGACGATCCTCCAGAGCGTTGCGTTACGTAATATACAATATGCGGTGACCAGTGGAGTCAAATCGTGCTGAAATTGATTTATCTGCTGAGATAGAGCTCACTACTTTTGATAAATATGAACGATACACGCGGTAATCCGTGTGTGTTGAAGGGGTGTGGCTGAGGGGGGTGAGGGGGAAGGGGGGTGGGGTGGGGTGGGGTGCTCCCTACTCTTCCTGAAAGACGACGTTCTCTATGAGAAATGACCGATTTGCGTGTATGTGTGTGTGTATGTGTGTGTGTGTGTGTGTGTGTGTGTGTGTGTGTGTGTGTGTGTGTGTGTGTGTGTGTGTGTTTATGTGTGTGTGTGTGTGTGTGTGTGTGTGTGTGTGTGACAGAGAGAGAGAAAGCGAGCATGTGTGTGTGTGTGTGTGTGTGTGTGTGTGTGTGTGTGTGTGACAGACACACACATACAGAGAGAGAGAGAGAGAGAGAGAGAGAGAGAGAGAGAGAGAGAGAGAGAATGTGTGTGTGTGTGTGTGTGTGTGTGTGTGTGTGTGTGTGTGTGTGTGTGTGTGTTCTTCTGACAAGAACTGCCCCAAGACAATGAACACAAAAACTTAAAATGAACAAAAATGTACACAAACCACGAGGACAAGTAAAGTGTGTGTGTGTGTATGTCGGGTGTGCGGAGTTGGGAGGGGGGGGGGGGGGGGGCAGATGAAGATCGATGTACGCTGCAAGATCTGTTCCTGGAAATGAGCATCGTGGGAATAACAGACAGCGACATTTTCATGAGACTGGTTAAATTCCACCTCAGAACACAGGAAGCAGGCGAGGACCTTCACATCTCGTGTTGAGAAACAGCGGAGAAATTACCCAGATACATCGTGATTGTGACAATGGTGAGATTGACGATGGTGTCTCTGATGCTGAAAAAAAAAAAAAAAACAAGAGCTGTTGTAAATACCAAATAGTTGGAAATGAAAACTTGAGTTCATCGAGCCGGATCACCTTCTGTCAAGGTAATGGACGTGTACCAAATCTCTGGAAATATCGATGAAGCAGTATTCCCGTAGTGGGTAGTGCTCGGCAGTGTGATCTTCTGACTTCCCACAGACTGAGAGTGGATTATTATTGAGCACCTACCCGTCTTGGAGGCGAGCGATCCCGCATTCGTCAAGATCCTGGACAAGATGGAGGTATTGCACACCAAGGCCCTGAGATTGGAAGTGAGCTGTGAGCTGATCATTCAGGCGAATGATGGTCCCTCGGGGTCCCTCTGCAGCAGTCAAAATGTCCATGGAATATGCTGCTTTCCAATCCCACTTTGCCAGTGAATAATAATTCACAAAGACAGGACAGCACATTATCCTGCATTGCGACGATTTGCAGTTTGAAATGCCGACAAAGAAAATGAATTCTGATGAAAAGTGGATAATTATGATAAATTACACCTTCTGAATCGAAAACACGCTGACAATAGATATCAGACGAAGGTGGGACATTCGGAGGACTATTTTCCGCGAGAAAAAATGGATTGAAAGTGAAGAAATTCCCCCGAAAGAAACCCAAAAGATCACACACATGCACACTGAACTACTTTGAACGGGGTAGAGGAAAAAGCACATGTTGAATCATGTATGAAGTAACCGTCACATGAATGCATATGGAATGGCTGAGCGTACTATTTTTTCCTTCACATGTTGTTATTTGACAATGTGTTGACCCTTATTCAGATGTGTATTCTTTACACTCATGTATATTTATTCGGTGGTAATATATAAACATTTCTTCGGCATAAATGTACACGTTCTTCTTGTTCTGATTGCTGTGCTCAGATTTCGGTGCATGGATTAGTGTTTCAAATTATTACAGAACGTTGCACAGTGATTCTTGTTGATGAGCATATCATGTACATGTCCTGCTCTCTCTTTCATCCCTTTATTATTATTTTTATTTTATTTTTTTAATTCTTGTTTATAAAGCTTTCGTCGTATTGTTTCGAGTGGTGCAAAATGATTGACGTATCATCTAATTATAATCACTTCTTCATCACTCACATTGTCAGCTGTCTTTATGTGAAGACCTCCCTTCAAGTACACAGCAGTGGGGGAGGGGGGATACTGTGTTGAAATAGTTTGAAACCGCCAATGCATTCTATGCACACATGTGGTCGTACTCCGTACAAATGTGTACAGAAACCGCCATTGTTAAAAGTGAAAGGACATTGTATGCTCTTGACCATACATCATTTACACCCTCCTGTGTTTCATGATACAGCAGACACCGACACAAGCAAACAGAGAAACACATTATTCATAGATGCTTAGAAAAATTAATGTCATTTTAGGTCTGAGGAGTTACTTGCATTAAAGAGGGTGAGATGTCGTTATACCTAGATCATACGCATCTCCATTTGTCTCTCCGAGAATGTTGAATTAAAAATAAAAAAAACACTACAAAATAAACTATATTCCTATTTGTTATGTCTGTCTATGATCAAGCATTACCTTTCTACAATGCTAAATAACCACACAATGGTTGACATTGGCACAGTGAACATCTAATTTACCATGTCTACAAAACGCAGAACCCTGTGTATCAACGGAGAAACGAAAAGTTGACACACCAAGAAACTGTATGCCTACGCGGAATAAAAAAATAATTAATAGGTAGTACTCTTTCTTGAGTAGAAATGAAAATATTCATCATTTTACTTATTTTTTTCCCTATCAACACAGTTACAACATTATTTAACTGCTCATCCTTGAGATTTTTTACCTTCACCTTTTTACCTATTCTATATATTTTTTTTTTACCTTTGCTTGATTACGATTTTTTAGCTAATCCCGTATTGAAATGCATATGCGTACACTGATATTAGAGATTATATGTTTTTATCGGTCAATTGGTTGTATTTTTAGTTAATTAGATTTTGTTACTTGGTTTTACTATCCCCCAGTTTCCATGCTTATCACCAGTTTCTTTTTACAGTGATGTGTGTAAACACACACACACACACACACACACACACACACACACACACACACACACACACACATACACACACGCACGCACGCACGCACACACATACACAAACACACACACACAACACACACACACACACACACACACACACACACACACACACACACACACACACACAGTTGTTAATTGTGATCGTGTATGATACGGGTGGCTGTGTGATTATCATGAAGTCAGTATCTAATTATGATGATGTCCGATTGAAAGTTTTTGCTATTTATATTTCGACCCGTCATTTTACTGTTGTATAACTTAACATAATGACTCTCTTCGTTATGATGCTGTTACAGAGGGTAATATCGTGTGGCAGGAATGTTTCAAGCTGTGTATTCGTTTTGGGTTGGAATATGAGCTGACTTCAGAGTTCAGCATTGACGTTCTTTCGCTGTGTGTTTAAGGGTTGAAGTGTGTGTGTGTGTGTGTGTGTGTGTGTGTGTGTGTGTGTGTGTGTGTGTGTGTGTGTGTGATCTTTCTGTCTTTCTGTATAAAATATTATTAGTTGTAGTAGTAGTCTAGTAGTATTCTCTTCATTCACCGTTTTGTTTTCATGAATATGAAATCAGTCGAATGTGTGTGTGTGTGTGTGTGTGTGTGTGTGTGTGTGTGTGTGTGTGTGTGTGTGTGTGATCTTTCTGTCTTTCTGTATAAAATATTATTAGTTGTAGTAGTAGTCTAGTAGTATTCTCTTCATTCACCGTTTTGTTTTCATGAATATGAAATCAGTCGAATGTGTGTGTGTGTGTGTGTGTGTGTGTGTGTGTGTGTGTGTGTGTGTGTGTGTGTGTGTGTGTGTGTGTGTGTGTGTGTGTGTGTGTGTGTGTGTGTGTGTGTGTGTGTGCGTGTGTGTGTGTGTGTGTGTGTGTGCGCGCGCGCGAACTCATTTGCACGTGTTGGCACGTGTTTGTGTGATGTGCTTTGTTATTTTGTGATTTCGCACAGAAAGATACTATATCACACTCTGGCGTCTATCAAAACGAATCAGGCAGTCGATATGAGTGTGTGATATTTCGTTTCTAGCATGTTTTTACTACGAATACTTTCTGAAGTCTTGGAGACGTTCGTCAAAATGAAATTTAAAACATTTCCTCAGCTTTCAAATCAAGAATACACCGAGGACACACATGGTGTGTTAAGATAAATGGAATATTTTCACTCTACATTTTTGTTTGTTTTATGTTTAAAATCTATTTCGTGTTCATGTATATAGACCCATATATGACTCAGGTGTAATTGTACATGTTTGGCTTGCTTGCCTTGGTTAAGTTAGTGAAAGGTGTTGGCAGGGAATGCTGAAAGCAGTGTCGGCAGAAGCATATTTCTTGGTCAGCCACAATTTGCCAAAGTCACCGACCAGACAAAAGCTGGCGAGACATTTCAAGTCGATTATAATCTTGGAAATTGCCTGAGTAAAGGTCAGCTTTTGAACGGGCATAATCGTGTTAAACATTTTCGGTACTTGTCATTAGTTTTTGGCTTTAGTCTGGGTTGTTTTTTTCTTCTTTAAAAAAAAAATTCCTTGTGTTTTTTTGTGTTTGCTGTTGTGTTTGTTTTGTTTGTTGTGTTTCTGGTTTATTTCATTATTATTATTATTATTATTATTATTGTTGTTGTTGTTGTTGTTGTTGTTGTTGTTAGTAGTAGTAGTAGTAGTAGTAGTAGTATTTTGGTACCCATCACTAAGTTGATATTCTGTACAAAAACTACAATGCATGAATGTATCCTAAATGATTTTTTTCTCTTATTTTATTTGGCTCCCCAACAAAAAAAAAAAACAACAAAACAAAACGAAAACAAAAGAAAAAAAAGACTTGTTTCCGGTGTGTTCTGACATGTTTATTCTGTGTTAATCTCTACCAAAACGGAACAGTATGCATGACGGCCGATTTAGTTTCATTGTATGAAATGTTTATCTCTTCTTTGTTTTTGTTGCCGCGATCATAACTTACCTTCAGGGGAACTGTGTTTTGGAAACATCCTCTTTTTTCTATCTCCCTTTTTTTTCCATTTCTTTTGTTGTCGGTTTTTGTTGTTGTTTGTTTTTTATCTGTCATTTTGATTCGTTTTCTTCTCTTTTATGCCTTTGATGGTCTGTTCAAGTAGATTTCTTGCATACCTTCTTTTATCTACGTCTTGTCTTCGACATGATAAATAGCCACCTCCTCCAGCCTGCGCTCCCCTTACCCCCCACCCCCCTCCCCTCCCGTCCCGGGCCCCCCAACCACCACCACAACCTCCCTCCCACTTTTTTGTGTTCTTTTTCTTCTGTTTTTTTTTCTGTTTTTTTTGTTTTTTGGGTTTTTTTCTTCTTTTTTTGCGAAGGATCGCGAAGTGCTCCTTTTGCATTCCTGCGAATGCAATTTTAATAATTATGTTTGTCGTTTTCTGCCATCCGGTAAGCAATTGAGCTGATGGCCCAAGGCACAGATAAATGTAGGGTTGAGTTTCTGATATATAACTGTTAAGTTGATTGCCGACCAGTTTTCCTTTCATTTTAATTTCTATTTTATTTTATTATTACCTTTTTTTTTTCTTGGGGGGTGGGGGTGGGGGGGGGGGTGTTGTTGTTGGTTTTGCTTTTAGTACTTCAGTGGAGGGTTCTGGAGACGTTTTCCCTTGCAACACCTGTGGGAAGTGCTGCGCATCCAAAATCGGACTCTTCTCCCATATGAGGACACACACCGACAGATAAGCCTGCCTGACTACTCGTCCGTCGGTCCGACGGGAGGCTCCATTACATTACATTACATGGAGGGTTGTGCGGTGTTGGTGTGGTTTGTGGCGTAGTTTCTGTCTTCATTTGGCCCTTGTGCCTCAAAAGCCAAAATGATAATTATTAGTTCATCGAATTTTTCATTTTTATTTCTTTTTGTCTTTTTTTTCCTCCCTTATTTCTGTATTATGTTCACTTTTCTATACCTTCTTTCTGTTTTTTGTATATTTCGTACTCCCTTTACCCTCTATGAATCTTTTTCTCTCTCTTTTTCTCTCTTTTTTTTCTTTTTTTTCCTCTTTTTTTTTTTTTCCTCAAAGGTTTATGAAAGCAGTGCTGTTTTGAAGATAACGTGTTACTTGATTGGTTCGTTAGATACATCGTGATAAGACTGGGTCTGTGTTCTTGACTATTCTACAATAAAACATGATGGAAAGACGAGTGTTCGGGTGTGGAAATGGCGTTGATATTCTTGCTGTTATCAACCGATGAGGACATCCCTAACTCTCTCTAGTGTCCCTGCCCCCTCTGTTCTCCCTCTGTCTCTGTCTGTCTGTCTGTCTCTCTTGCTCTCTCTCTCTCTCTCTCTCTCTCTGTGTCTCTGTCTCACTCTCTATGTTCCCCTCTCTCTCCCTGTCCTTGTATCTGTGTCACTGTCTGTCCGTCTGTCTGTCTTTCTCTGTCTGTGTCTGTCTGTCTGTCTGTCTGTCTGTCTCCTACTCTATCTCTCTCACTTCTCCCCCTCACCCCACACCTCTCTCTGTCCCTGTCTCTAAATCATTGTCTCTATGTCTTTCCTTTTATCCATGTACTTGTATGTCTATCTATCCATCTCTCTCTCTATATATACTCTCTCTCTCTCTCTGTATATATATATATATATATATAGAGAGAGAGAGAGAGAGAGAGAGAGAGAGAGAGAGAGAGAGAGAGAGAGAGAGAAAGAGAGAGAGAGAGAGATTCTTTGTTTGTATGGTGTTGTGTTCGTTTGATTGTGTGTGGAGGGGGTGAGGGTGCGTGCGTACATGTGTGTGTGTGTGTGTGTGTGTGTGTGTGTGTGTGTGTGTGTGTGTGTGTGTGTGTGTGTGTGTGTGTGTGTGTGTGTGTGAACTCAGAACTCTCAGAACTCAGAACTCATTTAATTGTCGTAAAACCCATCATAGGAATTAAAGACACTATAAACTAAACACACCAAGCAAACAAGAAGTAAAAGCAATAAGTTGTGAGCACATGCAGGATATTCCATAAGACATAGTTATGGACTGCGACCTTTAAAGCATTCATATATGTATTTTGCCATTTCTGGTTGGAAATAACTTAGTGGCAACAGAGAACTCGGCCTTTGGATTATTGTGTTGCCAGTGTCATCTGCCCAATGATTTGAAACTGGGAATTAACTGTCATAAGTAGTCGAGATCTCAAGTCAGAGTACACACTGCACTTGTTCAGGAAATGCAGTTCATCCTCTATAACTCCACATGATTTACATAGCCGGTCTTTCCTAGTTAAGTTGTAGTGACGTCCTCGCTCAATTTCAAGTTCATGTGCACTTATTAGCAATCGACATAATGCTCCTCTATGTTTAACATTTTTTTTGCAGCTGATCAGGTAAGGTTGTAATGTATATGTGTTTGCAATTTTGCAATAAAAGGAGAGCCTTGAAATGGTCCCGTTCTTTGTGCTGTTCCAAAGTTAAACAGATTTATCCTGTAGTTTATTCATGACAGAATATTTTAGTCGCTTAATGTTGAGTGTGCCTTGGTTCTCCCACACGTGGGAGAATCCAACTGAAACCAGTACAGTATCTTTTTGATAAATTTAAGCCAAGGAACCTTTTCCAATGAATTCGTCGATAACATATCATCATATGCTTTCCTCAAATAGCTATCTTCTTTTGATTCTATGATGTGTACCTAGAATGAGATGACCTGACAAACTGCGATCATAGAAATGGGGTATCTGCCCAGCTCTGCCAAGACTGGTAACTTAATTGATCTTTTGTGTACGCCCATTAAGCTCCTACAGAAGTTGACATGTACATTTTCTGATGGGCATTTTGTGGAAAGAAAGGCATCAAACTGGTTAAACAGCATAGAGGGCGTGGAGAAGTTTGTCGCTGTTTGATTGAATGGAAACCACACCTCAGGGCCGTAAATGAGAAATGGGGTGACCAAAGTGTCAAACAGTTGCATCATCACGTCCATCTTTACTTCTTTCCCTTGCACACTGCGTTTCAGAGCATGCGATGCTTTATTTCCTTGTTTGGCTAAGTGGTCTTCACCAAGGTGAAAATTTCCACTCTTATGAAATAATAACTCCCAAGTATTTGTATCTATCCGTCGTTTCGATGCAGTTATCGCCACATGAAAAGAGTATTTTGGGGTCATTTTTTTGTGAAAATTACGACTTTTGTTTTGTCTCTGTTGATTTTAAGCCCCCATTGCATACAGTATTCATGTAGCTGGTCTAGTTTTTGTAGTCCTACTTTTGTTGTCGAGAGCATCACAATGTCATCCGCATATAACAGATAAGGGATTTGAGTCTTGGTTGTTTCGCTGATGTATGGTGAGGTGTCATCGTGAATATGGTCTCTTATGTCATTAATGAAAGTATTGAATAGCGTGGGGCTAATAACATTTCCCTGAAGCACTCCCTTTTTAACTGCGATAGAATCTGTAAACCCATCGTTTGATTTACCACATACAGTTGAATTTTGGTACATATCTTTTATAATGTGGAAATCCCAATTTTGTTTAGTTTCAAAAGAAGTACATCATGCCATATATTGTCGAATGCTTTATTAAAATCAACAAAACAGCTATAGAGACGCCCATTTCTTTTACTTATGGTGTAGTCAATTATCTTTTTTTCAGGATGAATATGTGATCAGTGGTTCTAGAATGCCTTCTGAAACCAGCCTGCTCTTTTATTAGTAACTCGTTTTGTTCTAGGTATGTTTCACTTATTCTGTTGATAACTTGACAAAACAGTTTTCTAAATTTGCTGTTGAGTGTTATACCTCGATAATTGTTAGGATTGGTTGGGTCGCCACTTTTAGAGATAGGAACATTTATTCCGACTTTCCACTGACTGTGTGTGTGTGTGTGTGTGTGTGTGTGTGTGTCTTCTTCTTCTTCTTCTTCTTCTTCTTCTTCTTCTTCTTCTTCTCATTATCATTCGTGTTATTGCTAGTAGTAGTAGCAGCAGCAGCAGTAGTAGTGGTAGTAGTAGTAGTAGTAATTGTTTTTTGTTGTTCTTGTTGTAGCTGTAGTTGTTGTTGTTCTTGTTGTGGTAGTAGTGACGGTTGTTGTTGATGTGTTGTTGTTGACAATGGCACTGTACCTACATGGACAGTTCAGAAGACCAGGCAACGCCTTAAATCTGTATCCTTGAGCAGTCAGCCGTTTGACTCATCGGACATGAGAAAGGGACGACATCAGTTCTGTCGGGCGTTCCAGTTGACATTTCATCGAGGATCGTCAGGAAGATGAAAAGCGTGCTCACCAATTCCACACCTGTCCGTCTGGCCCTCTCTCTCTCTCTCCGATGTGGTGATTACTAATCCCACTGCTCTGTCTGTCTGTCTGTTTGCCTGTCTGCCTGTCAGTCTCTCTGTCTCTGTCTGTCTATATGTCTGTCTGTCTGTCTTCTTCTTCTTCTCCTCCTCCTCCTCCCCCTTCCTCTCCTCTTCCTCCTCCTCCTTCCTTCTTCTTCTTCTTCCTTCTACTACTTCGAGAAAATGGAAAGAATGGTAGTGCGTTAAATAGTTATCCTTAAAATATCACTAAGTTAAGTAAATGTTCTTTCACTCTCTTTTCTCTGTCTTTCCCTATCTCCTCTCACTGTGTAGGATAATATGGCAGCAGCATCTGCAAACAGAATGATAAACAATTCAATGATATCAGGATGGAGCTGTACACAGTCTTTGCCATTGTTGATTATGTCAAGTGATAATTCATTTATAAGCATTGAAAACAGTAGTGGACTTGTAATTTCACCTTGTTTCAAACCTTTCCACGATCCTACGATCTTTTCTGAACCCTGCTTGTTCTTCCCCAATGATATCATTATCTTCAATCCACTCAACCAGATTTTGTTAAGAATATAACTATAAAGCCTACTACAAATATTTAAGAGGGATATTCCTCTGTACCTGTTAGGGTCATCAGAGTTGCCACACCCATGAAGTGGTTGTATGATTGCTTGTGTTCTGATGAAAAAAACGAAATTGAACATATTTTCTTAAAATGGCAATGTCTAAGTAGCTGAATGTATAAATCGCTATTCCACAAACCTTCCTGTGGACTTACGTTGCCCTTTATGTAAACGACATACTGATGATGAATTTCACTTTCTGTTTAGCTGTTATTCAGATGAAGCAATAAGATCAAAATGCCTTCTTCTGAAATTTGCGCAAGATCCAAATAAACAACAGCTGACAATTCTTAACGACCGTTTGAAATTTAGATCGACCAGTCAGGTAACTAAGTATTTATCATCCGTTTATTTCCGTATCACCTGGACTGATGGCCACATGTTCCAA
>NC_134876.1:100831667-100834167 GCF_041734735.1 Babylonia areolata | reverse complement strand
CCCCAGTTTTTGAAAGAATGCCAAGAGACTCCGGATCATAAAGCTGTCAGACCTCCCACAGCCAGCACATGGATGGCCATGAATCAAACTGTGCTCCAGGATGCATTATTCAACAAAACACAGCGGGAAAAGAAAACATATTCCATACCACTTTATCGCAGTCAGTGTTTGTTCTTGGCGTTGCATGATGATGATAATACTCCAGATACACCTGGTCATACTGCTGCTGCTGCTGCTGCTGCTTCTGCTACTGCAACTACTACCACCACCCCCATCTGCTTAGCAGATGTGGTGTCGCGTATATGGATTATTCCGAGCGGAGTGACGCCTCCTTGAGCACTTGAACTGAACTACCACCACCGCCACAACCACCACCACCACCACCTCTACTACTTATACTACTACTAGTATTACTATTACTACTACTACTATTGCTGCTGCTGCCACAACAACAAAACAGCAACAACAACAACAACTACTACTATTACTACTACTACTAGTGGTGTATCTCTCGGGCCTGGTTAACGCAGGGATATCATTATGACAGGAAGCGTAGAGTACAGCCTTGTCACGCAGTCCCAAATCAAATGGACCTCCGTAGCAACATCGTCATTGTCATCCTCCTCCTCCTCCATCATCATCATTGTAAACAAAACAGTCTTTAAGTCTGTGTCCTTTCATGCCCTGCTCCCATGGTGACCTCAGTTTCGATACCCCTCCACTTCTGTGATTGGGGTGAGTCCTGTCAGTGCCTTCAGTGTCGGCAGATTCATGGGGGGGCTGTTGTTTGGGGGACGTGGTGGCGGTCTCCACTCTGGGAGGAACGCTCACTCAGTCTGGCTCCGCGACTGAGCCATTATTGTCGTTAGTAGGGGGCTTAGTAGGTGGTGTCCTGAGTATGTTAAATCAGAATAGAACACCACCGAAGTGACTCAGCAGCAGTGCAGGGTCTCCTCTGGTGTGTGGCCTCCTGGCGACCTAACATTGATAGTTCCCTGCGGACTGCCGACGCTGGAACTGTGACGGGCGAACCCGGGTGTGGCCGTGTATGGGGAATTCTATGATGAGCGGCGTGGGAGTAATGCCACTGAAACGGTGCAGATGATGGGGCAGCAAAGAAAAAAACAACAAAAACAAACAAACAAACCACTACTGGTATTGAAATTGCTCTCGCGGCTAAGACTGCTGCAAATACAACTTTAGTCCAGCTACTGCTGCCACTTCTGTTGATACTGCTACTGTTGTAATTACTACTACTTTCACTAATACAACTCCATCAATTTTTGTCTTTTTCCTCCTCTTCCTCCTCCTCCTCCTCCTCCTCCTCCTCCTCATCATCATCATCATCATCATCATCATCATCATCGTTGTCGTTGCCGCCTTTGTCCATGGTCATTCACTAACACCACCACCACCGAGATCATAATCATTATCAGAAGCATCATCGCTTTACCAGTATGTTGTGTTTGAAGGAATTTCGCGCTGTAATAAGGGTTTCCCGAAAGTTCAGTCAAGGAAGGGAGAATGTCATGGACATGGAAATAACACATCATCAGTGAAGACATCAAGTGCAACCGCTGTGTGCGAAGGACAACGGCAGCTGCTCTTGTGCTTTAATACGTCTTCATCACTGGCTTCAGGTCAGAAGACTATCTTGGCTCTCTCTCTCTCTCTCTCTCTCTCTCTCTCTCTCTCTCTCTCTCTCTCTCTCTCTGTGTGTGTGTGTGTGTGTGTGTGTGTGTGTGTGTGTGTGTGTGTGTGTGTGGTCTGGTTGGGAAGCATTCGAACTACAGAGTGTAAAACTAATATTCACTGCAGAGTCATATAATCAATGTGCAGTATAGTAGGCTATGTTTATAATTATATTCAAATAATGTTTCTTAATTCTTTCTGTTTTTACATTAAGAATAATAGTTATTACCTGCAGTGTGTGGATGTATGTATGAAACGGTGTATGTGATATATTCGTAAAAGCTGTTGTTGACTTTTACAGTTATGGTCCCAATGTTGTTTACTTGTCTCCAGTTGGAGATAATAAAGTTATTCTTATCTTATCTTATCTTATCTTATTCAGACCCACAATCGTGTCATTTCCACAAGCTGGCTGGAAACACAACAACAACAATAGTATGTAACCAACGGAATAGGTGCATGCATCCGTGGTATTTTGTTCCACTTGATTTGACAGAGACAACGAGTGGGAGGGGGTGGAGGTGGGAGAGACTGACAGGCGGACAGACAAACTGACAGACTCACAGACACACAGGCAGAACAGGCAGAGAGACTGACAGACAGACAGAGACAGACAGAAATACAGAGAGACATAGAGACAGACAATGGCAGAAACAGATAGAGACAGAGAGACACATAGATATAGAGACAGAGAGACACATAGATAGAGAGACAGAGATAGAGAGACAGAGAGACACATAGGCAGACAAACAGACAGAGAAGGCGACTGAGTAGGGAGTGGGGAAGAGAGAGAGGGGGGGGGGGGGAG
>NC_134876.1:100824167-100826667 GCF_041734735.1 Babylonia areolata | reverse complement strand
TTCTTCTTCATTAATGGACTATTCCAGTTACTATTCTAATTCGTCGTTCTAATTATTTTATTTTATTTCATTTTTTATTTCTTTATTTCTATATTTTGTGTCGTTGTTTATTTTTGTTTTGTGTCGTTAAATGGGCAGAATTGTAAAAAGGCCTTTACTGCACCTAATTGTTTATCCATTAAAGATTCAATCATTCAATCAATCAATCAATCTTCTTCTTCTCCTTCTCCTCTTCCTTCACCTTCTTCTTCTGTCATTTGCCTTAGTTTTTTCCATTCCTCTTTGTTTTATGGATGTCTGTCTGTCTACAATTCGAGACAGCCAATTTCAGAAGTAGCCATAGAAATCATCAGAAGCCCCTGCAGTCAGATAGCTAAACTAGTAGTTAGGGCAGATATTGGGTGACTGCGAACAGCGTGTAGTAGTTAGGGCAGCTATTGGGTGACTGCCAACAGCGTGTAATTGCGAACGACTCGTATACCGCCCAACTTGGAAGTGTTTTTATCGGCTGCATTTCACATAATAACGTCTGTTTCGACCTTATTCTAATACCTTAATGAATAAAAATTATCTATTTCCAAGAACCAGTCAAACATCAGCTATTTCTGGCTGTTTCAGCGCTCTTTCTTCTCTTCGCGCACCACTGCCGACCAAGGTTACAAACGTGCTCTCAAAATCCTAAAATCAAGGGAAGCGAGTTGTAGGACTTGAACTTTGACACTGTTGAAAATAGTTGATTTGATCGGATGTGTTCAACGCGCATTAGCAGTACTGGGATAAATTAAGAAAGCATATCAGTGACAAATCAGAACGTCAGTTTTGATAGGAATCTGTAAAACAGTGTCGGTTTGAATAACGCCATAGGGTATTTTGACGTGAGTCTATCTGGGAACGATGCTGCACAGTTACTAAATGCTCTCAAAAGGGTGTGTTTGTGTGCGGTGTGGGGTGTGTGTGTTTAAACGTCTGTTTGTGTGTTTGTGTGCATGTGTGATCAAAACCAACAATACACAGTCTGGTGCGATGTTCCAATAATATATTATGTCTAAAGACTGAAGGACCTTTCCTGTATTAATTGTCTACATGTACCCAAAGCCGTCGTTGGCAATTATACTTGCGCGTTCGCATTTACCCTCAGGCACCCCTGTTATGTCAAACGTCGACAAAACGTTGAAAAGAATGAGCAGACGAACGTTTACTGGTGCAACCTGTCAGAGAAAGCCTTCAAAACCAAAAGAACTACTTTTGACAAACGTACGACATGTTGTCTTTACAGTACACGCCTTGAGCTGGTCGCTTCGACTGGACCGGTCACAATTACCCATACCTTACCCTATGATGAAGTTATTCAGTTGACAATCATTGTTATCAAAATGTCCCCCCGTATTGTTATTCAGTTTGATTGTGATGAAAAAAAAATAATCTCTTGTGACATTTTGCAAAGCGGTGACATTTCAAAAGATTACAAGTATGATGAACATGATATGATGCCTTTTGGTTTAACCATGCTGGTTGTGTCTGCAAGCCTGCCTCTGTACATTTCTCTCTCAGTCTTTGTATGATTATGTGTACTCCCTCCCGCCCCCTCCCCCTCTTCTCTCTCTCTCTCTCACTTTTGTCTAACCCTGTATATGGAGAGACAGACAGAGAGAGACATATACACATATATACAGATGTAGATATTATATCTGGATGTTAAATATTCATCTTTTTTATATTCTGTTGTTCGTTGATTCGGTTTATTTCGACTCCGGTTGATATGTTAAACTTGCCTTCTCTCTCTCTCTCTCTCTCTCTCTCTCTCTCTCTCTCTCTCTCTCTCTCTCTCTCTCTCTCTCTCTCTCCGTGTGTGTGTGTGTGTGTGTGTGTGTGTGTGCGCGCGCGCGCGGTGTGCATTTCTTTCAGTCTCTCTCTGTATGTCATTCCCACCCCCAGTAAAGTAAGCTTTATGTTCTTTTTTTTTCTAATTTGAGTAAAATAACATAAAGCGACATCGATTGTACGCATGACCACGGCAGTAATAAATTGTTAATTGTTTTTGCCCGAAACCATAGACTAATCATGGTAAGTTAATTAACTCCGCCGAGAGAGCAATAACGTTAACAGCCTCGCTCACGCACTCACACACACACACACACACACACACACACACACACACACACACACACACACACACACACACACACATATGTATATATATATATATATATATATATATATATATATATATATATATATATGACGTGTATATATGTATATGTGTGTGTGTGTGTGTTGACAGAGAGAGAGAGAGGTGAGTGTGTGTGTATGTGTGTGTGTGTGTGTGTGTGTGTAAGAAACAAAGCAACCAGGAAACATTCAACTGTGAATCATTCACAGCTGACAGCTGCCCCATCAACGTGATTACAAATCTATCCCAGATCAAATGAAACGGGATGATGGCGTGTGAGGGGTGGGGGTTGGGTGGTATGGTACAGAGGTTGGTGATGATGAACGTGGT
>NC_134876.1:100791667-100804167 GCF_041734735.1 Babylonia areolata | reverse complement strand
AAAAGACACTCAACGCCCCCCCCCCCCACCCCCACCCTCTCTCTCTGTGTCTCTGTCTCTGTCTCACTCTCTGTCTCTCTCTCCCTCTCCTCTCTCCCCTCTCTCCCTCTCTCTCCCTCTCCATCTCTGCCCTCTCTCCCTCTGCCTCTCTCTCTTTCTCCCTCTCTACCTCTTTCTCTCTCCCTCTCTCTTCTCCTCTCTCTGTCTCCATCTCTCTCTGCCCTCTCTCTCCTTCTCTCTATCTCCCCCCTCTCTCTTTCCTCTCCCCCTCTCTCTCCCTCTCTCTCTCACAACGTGGCTTCAGTCATCCAGTTGTCGATACTGATGACACATTCTCTTCTCTCCCCCCTCTCCAAGGCAAGGGGGAAAGCAAAAAGAAGACATGATCATACAGGAGATCAAGAATGAAGGGGGTGACAAAAGAGTCCAGAAGGCAGTCCAGCGAGGCCAGCAGGAGCAGTGCACAACATGGGAAAATCCACTCCAAAGGAGCCTCAGCTGGAGCGACATGTGGAACATGGCCCCTCTGAGGATCGGCTTCATCCTAAGATCTGTGTACGACCTCCTTCCCTCGAATACAAACTTGGTGAAATGGGGGAAAGCAAATGACCCTGCGTGCCCACTCTGCCATGGCAAACAAACAGTGGAACATGTCCTCAGCTCATGCAAAGCGGCGTTGAGCCAAGGACGGTACACATGGAGGCACAACCAAGTGCTTAAAGAAATTGCGCACGTGGTGAGCACTGTCCAAGGAGCACCAATCCAACTAGAAGTTCCAGTAGAGGTCCGCTCGGCGGAAGGCAATAATGTCTGGCCAGGAACAGCATCCAAAGTTTCCAGAGCATGGAAACATGGGCTGCTTGATGGCATGCCGAAGATTGGGAATGCACAGTTGACCTACCAGAGGGGAAGAAACACCCGGAGATCATCAGCAAGAGCGGCATGAAACCTGACATACTACTCCACTCCAAGGCAACGAAACAAGCGATTCTGATTGAGCTCACTGTGCCATACGAAAGCACAATGGAGGAAGTCCACATCTACAAGGCCCAGATGTGTGCTAGCCTAGCCAGCAACCTGAGAGAATCTGGCTTCCAAGCCAAAGTCCTTGCCATAGAGATTGCTGCAAGAGGGTTTGTGGGCGCATCTGCCTACAGCCTCATGAAACAGCTGTCGATTTCTGGCAGAGAGGACATGGGCTCTCAAGGCAATGGCAGAAGCAGCAGAAAAGAGTTCCAGCTACTCAAACTAGGCGTACCGTGGCTCAGTGGTTAAAACGTCTGCCAAAAAAGGTGACTCAGTCTTGAAGTGGCGACCACCTTGGAGGCGCGGGTTCGAACCTGCTGAGGACCAGGAAAACAGTAAAAAAAAAAGAAGAAGAAGAAAAGAGAGAAAAAGCGGCAATACAAGGGCACCCACCTGGTGTGTGGCCCGGCCCCTTTAGAGTGTAAGGAGTTCAGGGCCGAAACACTTGACTGAGGGGGGCTTCTTCTCTGAAGACTTTGTACTGTCCAGCTCTCCCTAGAGTTTCTTATCACTCGCCTCCTCCTCCTCCTCTCTCTCTCTCTCTCTTATCCATCTGTCAGTCTCTGTGTGTGTGTGTGTGTGTGTGTGTGTGTGTGTGTGTGTGTGTTTGTGCGTGCGTGCGTGTGCAGGACTTTTTTGTTTTGTTTTTATTCCCTCTTTCTCCCTTTTCCATTATATATAGATGTGCTATTGTAACTGATGTGGATTTGCAAGGACAGACTGGAAGAATGGGCCATGCCAAAAATCTTAATCCTTGAATAAAAACACATTTTGAGTTCCGAGTTCTGAGTTCTCTCTTCCACTTTCGCCCCCCCCTCTCTCTCTCCTCTCTCTCTCTCTCTCTCTCTCTCTCCCCCCCCCCCCCCCTCTCTCTCTCTCTCTCCAAAGGCAGTGAACAAGTCTCCACACCATATTCATTGTTGTGTGTCACGAGTGCTGTTCGTCATGGAATCTATTTGATGCATTTACCCCCCCCCCCCCCCCCCATCCCCCCACATTTGTTTTAAACGTATCAATCACTGCAGAAAGTATGGTTTGCCCAATCGATGTGTCGGGTACCATTGTGTGGCAAAGAGGTGGGTGGGCTGTAGTTATCGAGCACTCATCCCTAAATGGAGTTTATTTTTGGTGCAACCACAGGCTGGCTGTGATGGGGAAATGCGATAAATCATAACACCACCAACAAAAGCCGATCAAACAAACACGAATTCCAGCTTCTTTTTTAATATTTTTTATTACCTTTTTTTAGTGTTTGTGGCTGCGTCACACGTTCTCTCGAAGGCATTTGCGTGCAGCATAAACGTTATTTTTTACCGAGCCATATAAGCAGCCACACTCCGTTTGCGGGGATGTGCTGGCTGGGTTTATCCGTGCTTCCACAACTCAGATAACATTGACATGGATTACGGAACAATCAGCATGGTTATTTGATCTGCTGCATGCTTTCACACCGCACAATCAGGGATTATGGCACTGGCAGTGATGAAGGGAATGTGTTCCCCTCGTATGTGTGTGTGTGTGTGTGTGTGTGTGTGTGTGTGTGTGTGTGTGTGTGTGTGTGTGTACGTGTGTGTATGTGTGTGTGTGTGTGTGTGTGTGTGTGTGTGTACACAAGAGAATCTTCGAATCACGGCTCCCCCTCCACTGGTGATCTGGACACTAGCCATTCGGATGTGCAGCATGCACTTAGCGCACGTAAAATAACCCACGGCAACAAAAGGGTTATTCCTGACAAAATTCTGAAGGAAAACCCACTTCGATAGGAAAAGCAAATGAAACTGCACGCAGGGAATAAAATGGGTGGCGCTGTAGTGTAGCGACGCGCTCCCCCTGGAATTTCATTACAAATACAAATTAGGTGACATTGGTTTTGACATCTTGTGGCACTGCACAATATCATGTTATGTTAATAATAATAATAATAATAATAATAATAATAATAATAATAATAATAATAATGGTATTTATATAGCGCTGAATCTTGTGCATAGACAAATCCAAGCGCTTTCGCACCAGTCATTCACACGCATGCATAACTCTAAAACTGGAGAAACTGAAGACAAGGAAGAGGCAGGGAAAGGATGCTATTTCGGGAAGAGGTGGGTTTTAAGGCCAGACTTGAAAGAGCTGAGTGAGGAGACTTGACGAAGCGAAAGAGGAAGTTCATTCCAATTGCAAGGTCCAGAGCAGCAGCAAGGAGATGGACAGACATTTGCCCTTCAGCTGTAACATTAAATCACAGAAAAACACAGAAGAAAGAATCGGGTATTTGCTCAATTAAATACTCTTTATAAAGTAGGCTTTTATCTAAACTATCAGACTTTTTTCTGGAAAAGTGTAAATGTTCTGAAATTCCATACAATGTTTATTAGCTTTGATAAACATGGTCCCGAGTCACGAGTAGCATTCTTGAGAATGATAATGGTTTCTGGGTGGATGGTGGTTAGCCAACAGTTACCGTTTCTATTGCAAACTAACACGAAATCCACAATAATGTTGGTTTTCATTGATAGACGTTTCTGAACTGTGTGGTCAACAACTGTTTCATTGTTTGAAAGCTGTTGTTTGCTTTTTTGTTTCTTTTTTTTTGTTGTTGTTTTTCACAGTTTTAATCTGTTGACTTAAATCTGGGAAGATAACCAAACTTTTTGTTGTTGTTGTTGTTGTTTTTTGTTTTTTTTTGCACTATTTTGTTTTGATTTTCTCTGGGGAGTGCTGGCTACTTCACAGTGTTAACGTGTGTGTGTGTGTGTGCGTGTGTGTGTGAGTGAGTGTATATGTGTGTGTGTGTGTATGTTAGTATCTGTGTGCACGTGTATGTGTGTCTGTGTGTATGTGTGTGTATGTGTGTGTATTTCTCTGTGTGTGCCCATGGAAGTGTGAAGAGAAACCCACTGATTCGGAGCAAAGAGGAAATTGTCTGCACAACACGGTAACACTGTTGAGCCAACAGCTCCACCTATCATGAGCAAGTCATACCGCGTGGTCCCCTGCAGCATTGATTGGAAGGCAATATTAGTTTTCCCGTTAAGCCCTTCAATAGCCTCTCCAGCCTGTGAACAAACCTCAAACGATTGGTGTGTTTCTCTGTGTGTCACAAACATATCAGCAGTTGAACATCTCTGCTTTTTCTTCTTCCTCTGGTGAACACAATATAGCAATAATTACAGAAAACACCAAAAAATGCGAATGGTCATGTACGTTTTCATGGGGTAGTTGTTGTCAGAATGTGGACAGTTCTCGTTTGTGCCTTTGTTGTGTGAAACAGCCGGTGGTAACCATAATGGGATATGCAGTTAAAAAAACAAACAAACAGGAAACCATAGGTATTCTATCTACGAGAGTCTACAGTGAATAGCAGCACTCACATTACACGTATTGTTTGCTTAAAACATTCATCAACTGTTTAGGAGGTGTATTATCCAATACGTTATATGCAGATAGATCTAGGAGTGTTGGCAATTGTATGCAAATTTGTGTCTGTGTGTGTGTGTGTGTGTGTGTGTGTGTGTGTGTGCATGCTTGGGCCTGGTGTAAGTAGGTTTGTGTGTGTACGTGTGTGGGTATGTGTCTGTCTGTCCATGCGTGTGTTAGTGTCAGTGCACGTGCGTGCATGCGTGCATGCGTGTGTGTGTGTATTTCTGTGTGTGTGTGCTCGTGGAAGTGTGAAGAAAAACCCACTGATTCGGAGCAAAGAGGAAATTGTCTGCACAACACGGTAACACTGTTGAGCCAACAGCTCCACGTATCATGAGCAAGTCATGCCGCGTGGTCCCCTGCAGCGTTGATTGGAAGGCAATATTAGTTTTCCCGTTAAGCCCTTCAATAGCCTCTCCAGCCTGTGAACAAACCTCAAACGATTGGTGTGTTTCTCTGTGTGTGTCACAAACATATCAGCTGTTGGACATCTCTGCTTTTTGTTCTTCCTCTAGTGAACATGATATAGCAATCATTACAGAAAACACCAAAAAATGCGAATGAACATGTACGTTTTTCATGGGCTAGTTGTTGTTAGAATGTGGACAGTTATTGTTTGAGCTTTTATTGTGTGAAACAGCCATTAGTAACTATAATGGGATAGGCAGAAAAAAAAAACACAGGAAACTATGGGTATTCTATCTACTGGAGTCAGCAGTTGCTTAAAACTTTCGTCAACTGTTTAGGAGGTGGACCTGTTACCCAACAAGTATACAGATAGATCTGAAGAGTGTTGGCAATTTGACTGTATTTGTGTGTGTATGCGTGTGTCTGTGTGTGTGTGTGTGTGTGTGTGTGTGTGTGTGTGTGCCCATGGAAGCGTGAAGAAAAACCCGCTGATTCGGAGCAAAGAGGAAATTGTCTGCACAACACGGTGACACTGTTGAGCCAAAAGCTCCACCTATCATGAGCAAGTCATGCCGCGTGGTCCCCTGCAGCGTTGATCGGAAGGCAGTATTAGTTTTCCCGTTAAGCCCTTCCATATCCTCTCCAGCCTGTGAACAAACCTCAAACCATTGCCATGTGTATGTGTGTGTGTGTGTGTGTGTGTGTGTGTGTGACAGACATACTCAGCAGTTGAACACCTCTAATAACATGTGCACTGGTGGAAGAAGAAATGCAGAGGCCTTTGTTCTTTGACCAGTGAACACGTCACATCGATCATTATAGAAAACAGAGTGGTACGTGTACATGGGCTGTTGTTAAAATGTGGATGGTTATCGTTTGGGCTTTTATGGTGTGAAACAGCCATAGGCAAATGCCATGGGATACGTTGAAAACAAAGAAAGAGGTGAAGGGTACTTTGGGAATAATATCCACTGAAGTTAGCTGTGGTCACACACCCGTCATGATACGTGTAGTATTTCCTTGTTGACGTTGCGAATTTAAAATCTCTGCAATTGGTCTTCCTCCAGTGAAAGCGTAATATCAATCATTACAGAAAGCTCTGTCTGCCAAAACAATGTGAATGGACATGATTGGTACACATGGGCTTGCTGTTGTCAGAATGTGGACGGTTATCATTAGATGTTTTTTTGGTGTAAAACAGACAGTGATAAATATTGTGGGACATGTAGAAGAATGGAGACAAATGATACTTTGGAAAAAATACCTACTTGTTAACTGTAATCACCACTGGTCGTGTCACACGTACGATTTGCCTATCGACGTTGCGAAGTTAAAACTTTCGTCATCCGTTACAAAATGGGTCTATTATTAAATTCTAAGCAGAATGATTAGGTTTTGCTTTCATCGCGCTTGTGCACTTGTGTGTGTGTGTGTGTGTGTGTGTGTGTGTGTGTGCGGGTGAGACAGAAAGGGGGATACAGAGAGAGAGAGAGAGAGTGTGTGTGCGTGTGTGTATGTGTGTGTCCATGTGGCCAAAGTGTGTGTCCATGTGGCCAAAGTGGTACACAACGGACAACACAACACAATGGAAAGGAAGTAAGTGATTGTGTTAAACAGAAGCAAAGCAAAAGAGCACATGCACACACACACGCCCCCCCACACACATGTCTGCATAACATGATAACGCTCTCAAGCCAAACAACCACGTGTGATGAACAGTCCTGGCTGATTGTGGTTCCCTGCAGTGAATACAATTTGTATCTCCCGCTAAGCCCATCAGTGGCTTGCCAAGCCAGTAAACAAACCAACAATATCCATTGTGTGTTGAGGACATCGTTAGCTGTCCGCATGGTTTTCATCGCTTGAATTATGTCAACACTGGCTGCTGAAGCCATTGTCTGTCAACTATTATATCAGTCACAACAGGCACTGTTGTCTAATGCAGTAAAAAAAAAAAAAAAAAAAAAAAAAGGGGGGGGGGGGGGGGGGGTTGGCCGTGGTCAGCATTACACTGGCATGGGAATAACTGAGCTTTATGGTGTTGTCAGCGTAGCAAACTGATATGGAGAAAGGGAAGAGAATAAAGAGATATGAGAGTGATTAAGGGATTCTTTCCATCAGAATTTTATGTCAATTATATGGAGTCAGTTTTGACTGACACATTTGACTGTTACATTCAGTACTGATATCGATTTATCGATCATCTGATTTATCTGTTTTGTTTATTTCATGCTGAGGACTCAAGTGGTACATCAATAACCTGCTCCAGTGTTATAAACCGTTCTCTGTCTGTCTGTGTGCGTCTCTCTGTCCTGAACACACACACACACACACACACACACACACACACACACACACACACACACACATACACACACACACACACACACACACACACACACACACACACACACACACACACACACACACACACACACACACACACACACACACACACACGATGGGCGCATAACAATAACCAGAGGGCTCGTGCAACACGCAAGGCAACGCTTACATCATTAGCAAATGACTGCTTTTGGCCAGTGTGTCAGTGCGCCGGAGATAATGTCATTACGAACACTGCTGCTGCGGTTGTTACAGCTGATATGTACAGGCTGAATTGTGGCTGCACAGGCCATTGGTGATCGTTCTGCACTCTGTGGCATGGACAGCATTGCGGGCTGCAGGTCGGATGACAAAGAGATGCATTCCTTGGCGAGTGTATGTTCGTTTTATGTGTGGTCACCAATAGGACACGGTAAGACCCCCTTACATGTTTACGTGCAATCACTTCCTTCACGTTTATTTATTAATTTAATGACTTATCCATTTCTTTGTTTAGTTATCTTACTTTACTTCATTTCATGTTCCCTCCAGATCTGACCGCATGGTATATTTCCCCACTATAATATTAAACACCAACACACAGACAGACAGATAAACGGTCATCTGACATCTGCACACACACACACACACACACACACACACACACACACACAGGTACACACCTACCATCTTTAAAATGCTCCGTCTGTTTTGGTCGTTTTCTGTTTTTTGGCTTTATAATTAAATGTCTTTGAGAACACACATACACTCACGTGCACACACATATCTGTATATATCTACTAATATCTATGGCACAAGCCATTGGTGGTCGTTTCGCTCTCCAGGACACGGGTATGCACTGCCGTCTGTAGGTGGAATGACAGAGAGACACATTTCATTGTAAGTAACAGTGTTGCTCGTTTTATGTGTGCTGGTCTACACGGTATGGTAAGATTATTTTACATGCGATCACTTCCAATCTTTCCTTAAAGCTAGGATGATATTCCTCGTTTCAGGATTGTCCAGTGCATTGGTTAATCGTTCAGAATTAGAAAAAAACATATGGATATGCATGGTGATGAACACTCTCACAATCTGACCTTCACCCAGGGTACAATTCCAAGATGTAGTTCATGGTTTGTCGTGATAAAAGAAAGATGACAATGTCAACTAATGCACTTCCCTTTACCATCTTACGTTTACGTTTATTCATCACACTTGTGTAACATTTGTTTATATTCTTGAATGATAGTGATTTGGGGGAGTGCAAGAATATGTCGCGATAAACTTCACTCTATGGTGAAAATCTATTTCACACCATAATATTCACACCAACACACAGACAGTGTGGGTGCGTGCATGATTATGTGTGTGTGTGTGTGTGTGTGTGTGTGTGTGTGTGAACGGTGGGCGCGCAAATAAAAGCGACAGGGTTCGGGCAACATGTAAAGCAACGCGTTCATCATTAGTGCACTGGATATAATGTCATTACGGATACTGCTGCTGCAGTTGTTACAGCTGATATGTACAGGCTGAACTGCCTCTGCACAGGCCATGGGTGATCGTTCTGCACTCCACGGCACAGAGGGCACTGCTGTCTGCAGGTCGGATGACAAAGAGGTGTATTCCTTGGCAAGTATTTGTTCGTTTTATGTGTGGTCGCCGATCGGACACGGTAAGATCCCCTTACACAGTTACGTGCAATCACTTTCTTCAGATTGGTTTTTGTTTCAAAGCTAGGAGGGTAGTACTCATTTGGGACTGTTCAGTGCATTGCTTGATTAAAGTAATTCAGGAAGAGAGTTATAGATCGATTAGAGATCTAACCTGTGTCTCAGTGACACACAACAACAACAACAACAACAACAACACACACACACACACACACACACACACACACACACACACACACACACACACACACACACATACACACACGCACTCATACACACATGCAAACACATACACACACACACACACACACACACACACACACACACACACACACACACACACACACAAACACACACACACATACACACACTCATACACATGCGCACACACACACACACACACACACACACACACACACACACACACGGACATGTTTGCGAAGGCAGCATATAGGTTTTTGTTATATGCATCCACAGTTATATGTATCCATGCATACACACATTCATGCACACACACGCCTGCGCGCACACACACACACACACACACACACACACACACACACACACACACACACACACACACACACACACACACACACACACATACACACACACACACACACCTGCACGCACACACACACACACACACACACACACACACACACACACACACACACACACACATTGAGTAGAGTGTTAGAGGGGGCAGAGCGGTTTTCGTGCTGTACATGTAATATGCTTCTCCTTCTCCCATTGACGGTGTTTTGCAATGGCTTTAACTCTCATTTCCACATGTCTCAAAACGATTTTGTAGAAGGAAAACATGTTTACTGAGGACACACACTCACTGGGAGGTCAAACACTGGTTTCTGCCCCAGTCCATTTTGTCTATGCCTCCCGAATGTGCAGAAAAATCAACTGCTTCGCTATTATGCTTTGGTGCATTTTTAACATTCTATTTTGCAGTTTCCTATGCATGTCAACACTGTGGCCCCTGTGGAATGCAAATTGCCTGACGGGTCTGAGAAGCCAGGAAAATGAAGGGGCATAGAGTGAAGTGAGTTTTTAGAAAGGGAAGTTTATGCTTGTGACTTTCTGCCGGCCTGTCTTTCGGTTTGCTTTTGGTTTTCTTGTCTGTGTATCTAGATACATGGTTGTCCATCTGTTTCGGAAGTAGATCCTCAGTTTACCTCACATCATCACTGGCGAGGCGGTCCTTTCCTAAGTCCTGAATTCCAAGCTTCAGTTTACGTTTCTCAGGGAGGCGTCACTGCGTTAGGACATATCCGTATACGCTGCACCATATCTGCTGGGCACATGCCCAACAGCAGCATAAGCCAGCATGCTTGTCAGGCCTTGAGTGCATGGAATATATATGTGCCTTCCGTACCAGAGTGGATTTATTTTTCCGAAGTTTTGCGAGAGAACAACGCTTTTGTTGCCATGGGTTCTTCTTAAGTGCATAAAGTGAGTGATGCACATGAATGACTAAAATCTCAGTTTATTTTTTTTTCCAGTCAACTTGCGAGAGTGGGATTCGAACTTAGACCCTGATTTGCCAGATAAGCATTTCAGGCATTCTGTCACCTTCCTTGCTGTGGCCACCATGTACACAGAGGCTCTGGACGTAAGACTAAGAGTAACCAAGAGGCTCGTGCAACACGTGAGAGGCATGCTGATACCATTAGCCAGGTCCGTGAGCCACAGTGTCAGTCAAGTGGACGGACGTCGTTACAGAATGTGTCGCTGACATGTACAAGTTGGACTGCTTCCAGCAAAGGCAAAGGCAAAGAATTCATTTCTTGTGTCCCCTGGGGGCATTGAAACGTTACATACATACAGTTTACATATACCATACAAACAATGAGTAATGTCAAAAGAACAAAGAGGAAAAAACAGAAGACCAATAGGCACTGCTAATATACATTAATAAATGATTCATCCTCATCCATTTACCACAGACGTAGCTTTACCGAAAGGAACTACAAATAGAAGAAACAAATGCTTTTAGTTTTAACAAATATTCTTTCTTTTTTTTCGGAAAACGATAAGTGGAATTTAAGGGAGTTTGGGCGGTTTCTATGATATCTAGGTACATACTTTTGTCTGTCACCTTCAAAGAAAGCAAAACGGATGCCTCTCTTTCCTGGGTGAAATATCCGTCCCTTTAGTGTGAATGATTATGTGTGGTCGTTATCAGTTTGGCAGTTCAAAAAAGAGACTTGTACAAGCAATGTTCAGTCGGCAGCTGAAACGTTTTCATCCATCTGCAAAATATACTTGGATAGATGTGTAGTAACGGTTGGTTATTTATTTTGATTTGTGTTTTTCATTTTGTTTTCATTGGATTCCTCTATCTATTTACTTACTTCACTGTGACTTTAGTCTTTGAATTCATTTCGATTGCAGATTAAAAAGAAGAAGAAGAAGAAGAAGAAGAAGAAGAAGAAAGAGCAGCAGCCTTATAGTTTCTCAAGTTTATTATATACGTTATATATGTTAAATTTATTATATACGCTCAGCAGCCAAGACTACGTTTTTGTTTTCTGAGAGATGTATACAATGGACATGTTTCTTTCACATCACAAAATAAATCGTAATGATTCTCCAAGAAATATAATCAAATCAGATAATGACAATGAAAACAATGTAGAGAAATGTTGACGACTGTACATGATGCAAATCTGCCCCTAAAAATGATGTGATGGCCACTCCAAAGAACAAAGTGCTTTGACGTGATTCTCGGCACAACATTGAATGCTATATAAATATATATATATATTTTTTTTTTAGTAAAAGAGAAAAATAAAAACAACTTATGTGTGCATCAGTCCACGAGGACAACGCTGAACAACAAAGCATGTTCAGATCATAGAACGGTACGCACAATTAATTCATGCACGATATTAATATTCCAGCATGTAACTGGTGTGAAGTGGTCAAAGCAGAAACGGGTCTATGCGGCATATTCCTTTTACATGCAGACACGCACGATACGTTGCACTTGTGTGCCACGGACAATGACTGCGATATCAATATGGCTATCTGCATGACAAACTAGAATGAGAGCAACAAGAACAGTCTTTTGCATAACCAACACAGCGTTGCATTTGTGTGTGTGTGTGTGTGTGTGTGTGTGTGTGTGTGTGTGTGTGTGTGTGTGTGTGTGTGTGTGTGTGTGTGTGTGTGTGCATTTGTATACGCATACGCATACGCATATGACTGGATAGATGAACGCACAACCGGGTTTCAAACATTCCACATGAAGACAAGGAAAGTGCAAATGAACATTTTGTGTCTACGGATCAAATATTTACCGAACTGTATAATTTTCTACTTGTGCACACGGGCATGCACGTTTCCACTTATGGTCTGCACTTACATGACTCTCGCGCAAGCACGTGCAAGCGCGCGCACACATGTACACACACACATACAAACACACACAATCTGTCTGTCTGTCTGTCTGTCTGTCTCTGTCTCTCTCTCTTTCACACACACACACACACACACACACACACACACACACACACACACACACACACACTTACTCTCATGCATCAATTGAAATTTCCAGTCTGTATGTCGTGTGTCTGTCTGTATGTCTTTTTATCATATCAAAATCAATAATAAAACAAAAAAAAAACAAAT
>NC_134876.1:100766667-100779167 GCF_041734735.1 Babylonia areolata | reverse complement strand
TAGTGACCAAGCAATTTTCTTTAACTAAAGAACGCATTTTAGAAGAATCACTTTAATGCACTTGAAGATTCTGTTCATATGATATAGCCACAGTGTGAGGCGCATTTATTGGTAGAACCAATATCTTACAACACGTTTTACGCATCCATCAAATACATCCATTCCCAGTATTTACCCATCCTTGCTGTAACGACAAGACACCAGACACCCACTAAATAATTCACAAAAGCTGATCGAACCACTTCATGGGAATGCAGAAATGTGCACGATCTGATCAAGCGATTTTGTCATTGGCGTCGTCAAATGGAAAGCATTTACATAAAACGTAAATGCAACAGACCCCACAGACAACACTAGCCAGCCAAGTGTTGAGCACAGTAATCAGTTTACATCATTCTGCGTGGACCATGTGGCAGGTTAAAATTTCGTCGTGCTGTTCTATAGCAGTGTGAAAAGAAAGGTATTACGTTTCCACGTGGACTAAAAAATGTCTGGCACGTGTGTGTGTGTGTGTGTGTGTGTGTGTGTGTGTGTGTGTGGACGATGATCGTGAAAAGCATCGATTGTGTGGCAAGCCAGCATCAAAGCCACAACAAGAATATCATTTTAAGTGCAATCAATACAGTGTACTGTTCCAGATGGGATGTGTGTGTGCGTGTGTGTTTGTGTGTGTGTGTGAGAGTGAGAGAGAGAGAGAGAGAGAGAGAGAGAGTGTGTGTGTGTGTGTGTGTGTGTGCGCGCGTGTCTAAACATCAATGAAAGAGAGCTACAGACTTGTTTTCCTGGTGCTTCCAACGGAAGAGCATCATGTATTCAAACATCACTTTACAAAGAGGTCACTAAAATCCATCAACAACAAAACACACAACAAACACAAAGCAAAACGGAATAGCACAACCACCTACATCATCACCACCACCTACATCACCACCACCACCACCACCACCAGCAACAACAATGATAATGATCGGTACAACACAGGTATTGGAATCCAGTCTGATGAATATTTCGAAAATTATTGTCTACTCTACATTTTTGAGACCATGAACGGTACTTTATTACTATTACTCGTGATCTAATGAGAATTCAGAATTATTGAAAAAGCACTAAAAATGGTCCTTGTAACTCCAAATTTACTGTCTTCTTCTTTTCAAATAAAAAAGAATATATATATATATATATATATATATATATATATATATATATATATATATATATATATATATATATAAGAACAACGTCATACATCGTCAAGCGACAAGAGAGACACAGATGTGTTTGTGTGTGTGCGTGCGTGCATGTGTGTGTGTTTGTGTGTATGCGTTCGTGCGTGCGTGCATGCTTGTGAGTGTGTGTCTGTATCTGTGGCTGTGTCTGTCAGAGCCAGACCAGTATAAACCCACTGCGTCAAAAACAAAACAAACAAACAAACAAAACTTCCACACACAGCAAAAAACAACCCGTGAATTCACAAGAAACGCAACGGAAGTGGAGCAGCCGGGCAATGAGGCTCACGACACAGTAAAGCTCTCAAGCCAAACAACTTCATAAGTGACCAGTCATGCGAAGGTGACCCCCTCGGCCCCCCCCCCCCCCCCCCCCCCCCCCCCCCCCCCCCCCCCCCCCCCCCCCCCCCCCCTCACACCTCCAACAGCGCTGACAGCACAGGAAATGATTTTTTCACTGTGTCACTCGCAGGCTAGTCTTTCTCTCGGAGAGTCCAGTGCTGAACAGGCAAGCAGAAACCTGTTCTGCCCTTGAGCTATTTTCTCCACCGTCGTGTGGTCCCACAGGCATTGTCATCGCGGACAATTGAAGAATTGTTTGAAAACTCACCTTGGTTTTGCCCTGTGAATTGAGAGGCAGGTCTGGAATTACATCACGAGGTTTGGTGGCGACAGTAATGGACAAGAACAGAAGGAAACACGTTTTGTGTAATCCCTACTCTTCATGGTGATGTTCACATGCATGGCAGTCTGTTTTACTTGTGATCAGCGTCGATCATGCGGAAAATCTGGCTTGGAAGCCACGACAACCTTATTGTTTTAGAATAATCAGTGGAGTGATGTGGTGAGTGAAGGTTTGTTTCACTGTCTGTGCGTCATATGAAAAGCGTCATTTTACACAGACTGGCGATGACAAAGAAGTTATTCGCCCAGCACGTTACAGCTTCCAAGCCAAACAAACTTCATGCATGACTAATCATATAGCGCGATGTGGACCTGACAACGCTGACGCCATGGGACTATTAATAGTTCCCGGTACACTGTTTCAAGTACGGACCTGAAGGACCATGCAATATTTATTATCAACAATATCTGGGGAACAATACACCAGCTTTTTTCGATCATAATTTAACACGCAGGCAAGTGTTGAATAATTAACCGAGTAAACAGCTGTAAATGATACAGCAACAGCAGCAGCAACAACAACAACAACAGCAGCAACAACAACAACAGCAAAAGCAACAGCAACAACAATAACAACCAACCCAACACAACATAACACAACAACTACAATCGTAGTAGAAGAAGAAAAAAATTGTGCAAATACAAATCAAAACGAAAACACACCAGTCATTCAGAACATTGGAATAAATGCAACGTCGAAAACTTCAGGCCTGAGCCTTTTGTACTTTGGCGCTACCAAGCTGCGTACATACACTACAGAAAGAGCTGAAAGATAAAGACACACGAAAAAAAAAAAGGTTCCTGATTGGGGTCCAGGAACAAATTGCTCAGGAAAAACAACAACAACAAAAAACAAAAAAAAAACCGTGTAGAACAATGCGCCGCCTCAGCCCAAGCAGTGGGGTCATTGCAGAACGTCAATAAGTTGACGAATGACTGTGCACGGAAAGAGAGCAATAAGAAAAAGACTCAGTCTTTACACTGTAAAGATCTCAAGCCACAGTATCATGTCTGACAGACCGTTCAGTTCAGTTCAGTTCAGTTACTCCAGGAGGCGTCCCTGCACTCGGACGAATCCATACACGCCACACCACATCTTCTAACCAGATACCTGAACAGCAGCGTAACCCAACGAGCTTGCGAGTTAAGGTGTGAGATGCTGCCACAAAGAAAAAAGGATAACTCTGAAAACAGTCTGCTCTGTTGTCCATTCTTTGAAGTTTTCATTAGCATCAGTCATCGCAGAGAGTGCTGAGAGTCCAAGCTTGAATCAAACAGCTCCACATGTTTCTAGTGATCTAGTGAGGTGAACACTATACAAGCACGCTCTTTTTTTTTCCCACCACGGGGAGTAGATGGATACGTTAACGCCATCATGTTTGTGACGATAATCATAGACATCGATCATGCGTTTCAGTTTCAGTTTCCCATGGAGGCGTCACTGCGTTCGGACAAATCCATGTTCGCTTCACCGCATCTGCTAGGCAGATGCCTGACAACAGCATAACCCTACGCGCTAGTCACTCCTTTAGTGCATGCGTATAATGATATGTTTGTGTGGCTTCAGTGGGTTTCTTCTCCTTTTGACAGATCGAATAAACTACAACATAACAAGCATCTTGCTTAAGAAGAGCAGAGAGACGCTGTGTATGTTTAAGTGTAGTATTTGTTAATAACCTGGTAATGTGTAATGAGATGTGTGGTGGTGGTGGTGGTGTGTGTGCTATTTATTTATTTATTTATCTGTGCATTTATTTATTGCTACATTCATTTATCTTTTCATCTTTGTTTTTCTCATTTCTTTATTACGTTATGGTGACATGGCATTACAAAAGAAAGAACCCCACCCCTCCCCCCTCCACACCCTGTACCAAGTAGCCGAGCGATATTACGTGCAGGCTCCTCCACACACATTCTTCGATAGGACTCGGTTGATAAATTCCTCATGGGAAGAGCAGTCTGTCTAGACTTTGGTAAACACCTATCCATCAGAAAGCGTCGTCACAAACTTCACACACACACACACACACACACACACACACACACACACACACACACACACACACACACATTAGAGAGAGAGAGAGAGAGAGAGAGAGAGAGAGAGAGAGAGAGAGAGAGATATCATTACCAGTAACAGTCAGACTTTAATCTACACACACACACACACACACACACACACACACACACACACACACACACACATACACACGGACAGTAAGAGAGAGAGAGAGAGAGAGAGAGAGAGAGAGAGAGAGAGAGAGAGAGAGAGAGAGAGTCAGACAGAATGACAGAGAAGGAGAGAAAGGTTTGTTTGTTCTTTTTGTGCTGTGTTATTTCGCACATTTTATTTTTTTCATATTTCTTCCCTTCACGTTGCATGTGTTGTTGTCCAACTAAATGCCGAGCTGCCGGAGAAGAGAGAGAACTTAAGAGGTTGGTGTCCCTTTCAAATTCTCACGGCCGGCCACTCTCTTATTCTGCTTAAATCTCTCAGCTGCTGGTTGCCTTATCTCCCCTGGCCCCCTCGTCCCTCTCGTGTTGTTAGCGACCTTGTCGGAACGTGACTCTCCCCCCCCCCCTCCCTCCTTGTGTCACCTCCATCATACCCCTCCTACTCCTCATTGACACCTCAAGAACTCACTCACCCAGTGTTTTTCCTCTCTACCTCCCAGCCAGGACACATGGACACACACAGGCACACACAGACACAGACACAGATACACACACTCACACGCGCGCACAAGAAGAAGAAAAAAAAAGAAGAAAACCCTGAAGAAAAATGACATATATATTGTTTCTAACCAATCCCAGATGCTGGGTTAATTTGTCCTAGGTTGTTGTCTGTCCAAAACTGAGACATGAATGGAAGATAACAAATTCTTAAGAAAGTGACATTTATGTTATTCATCATCAATCCAAGAAATTCAGATTAATGTCCTACTTTCTTCTTCGCCCATCAACGCACATACGCGCACGTGCTGGCGCGTGCACACACACACACACACACACGTTTTTTTTTTCTTTTTTTAGGTGGGGGGAGGGGTCGGGGGGTCAAGTGGGGGGCGGGGGGGAGGGGCACAATTTGTACCTGCGCCGAGGGGTTGGTGACATGTTAGTGCGATGTGGAGACATCGAAGCAAACCCCGGCCCCAACCCTGACCAAGGTGCATCATAATCCTTCAGCTTGCGGCAGACCCGTGAAGTATCCCAGAGTGTCCCTCACCTGGGAACGTCCCCGGGGGACGAATCGACCGCTGGAAATGTCCCCTTGGGACTTTCTCGCCGTTCATAATGTCCCCTGCGGACATTGTTAGCAACCAAAATGTCCCCTTTCTTGGGTGTTAGCCTAGTTTTGAAATGTCCCCCTCACCCTGAAAATGTCCTCCCTATGTATCCCGTAACGTCCCCTTTGCAAAAAATGCCCCCCTCCCTTCCCCCTCTTTAGTGTTTTGATTGCTGACACGACCTACACCAATATAGTTACACACGCACACACACACACACAACATATATATATATATATATATATATATATATATATATATATATATATATATTATATAGATACACACACACACACACACGCACACACGCACACACACACAAACAAACAAACAAACACACATATACACACACACACACACAAACACACGTGCACGCGCGCTCGCAAATGTAGCAAATGTTCTGTTGGAGAAAAGGTGGGGGCGGGGAGGGGAGCGGGGAGGAGGGGGGGGGAGTAGGGACGGTACGGGATACAAGGGGGTGACATTTTCAGGGTAGGGATAAGGGGAACATTTCAAAAAGAGGCTAAAACGCAAAAAAAAAAAGGGGGACATTATGAACGGTGAGAAAGTCCCTGGGGGACATTTCCAGCGCTCAAATTGTCCCCTGGGGATGTTTCCGGGGGGGGGGGGGGGGTTGGGGGGGGGGGCAGTCTGGGATGCTACATCGGCTCTCCTCCTCCCACCCGTCTCGCTCCTCTAAGGAAGTTTCCCTTGCTGACGTCATGTCGTGTCTTGAGGGTGTAAACAGAAATGAACACTTCCATGACCAGCAAGCTGGACGACGTGAAGGACGAAGCGCACCAGCTGCGTCAGGAGCGTGGAGCCTTGCAGGAACTCGTGTGTGGACTGAAGGATGAGGTCAGAGACACGTCAGAAAAATAAAATGACATTCTGTAGCAAAAGAACCGTGATCTCACAGCCAAGGCACACAATTCAGAAAATAAATGTGATGATTTAGAGATCAGGTCCAGAAGAAACAACTTGATTTTCTGTGGTATAGATAAACGAGAAGGAGAAACAAATGAACAATGTGAAAACTTGATTACGGACTTGATTCCCCACACACTCGAAGTTGTCTGACGTCATTGAGTTTGAACGGTCGCTCCGAGGGAATCCAAAGGCTACCTCTCCAATAATTGCATGCTGCTCATTGTATAAGCCGAAAGTCAAACAGAAGATGAGGGGTAAAATCTCCATGTGAACAATTTGTTTTTTAGTGATTTTTTTTTTTTGGACAACTTATTCAATGCTTTATTTGAAGACCTGAAGACTGGTGTGAATCTATTACTTTACCGCTTCATAAGAAAGGTAACATAAATAATATTAATAACTACAGAGGAATTTCATTGTCTGATATCAGTTGTAAAGTGTATAGTACAGTTATCAACCATAGGATTCAGGAGTATGTAGAACATGACAACATAACAGATGAACAACAAGCTGGGTTTAAAAGAAGATATTCAACAATCGATGACATGTTTACTCTTATGGCTCTTATTCAGAAACAGTTTTCCCTTAATCGTAAACTTTATGTAGCGTTTAGCGATTTTGAAAAAAAAACGTTTGTTTCTATTAATAGAAAATTAATATGGCCTGTTTTGGCAAAACATCGCGTACCAGGAAGCTTTTCAATCGTATCAAGAGTACGTATAGCGTTGTGAAAACAAAATTTGGGTGGGGTAACAAGCTTACTGATTATATAGATTGTACAAGGGGAGTAAAACAGGGAGATTTTAAAACTCCTATTTTGTTTTCATTGCTCATTAATGAACTAACATTAGAAGTGATTGACCGGAGAAGACATGGTTCGAGATTTACAATTGATTTTATAGAACTATTTATACTATTACTTGCTGATGATATTGTATTGCTCTCAGAAACAGCTATTGGTCTACAGACGCAACTAAATAATTTGAAAAATTCAACTACTGACTTGCAATTAAAGTTAATTTCGATAAAAGTTATATAATTGTTTTCAGGAAAGCTGGTTATTTGGCAGCAAGGGAAAGGTGGGTGTATGATGGTCCTGCTATATAGGTATCTTGGATTTTTTTTTTTTCTACACGTTTGAGTTTTGTCGCTGCATGTAGGGATCTTTCAAGCAGGTCAAAAATGCATTGTCACATGCCATGAAGAAATTATTTGTACTGAACAACAATTCTTTGGATATCTTTATTAAGATTTTTGATACCCAGATACAGCCCATTGTACAATATGGCTCAGAATTATGAGGGCTTAGATAAGAATGCTACTTTTCAATGTGAATCTGTTCACTTATTTCGACTTAAAAAAGGTTTCTATGAGTTGAAATGAGAACACCAAACGATTTAGTATACGAGGAGACTAATAGATATTAATCTATGTAAATTCGGCTTTGAGATGTATTCGATACTGGTTGAAATTATAAAAAAATGAACGAAGATAGACCACCGCGGAAATCCAATGATATGTTGTATGATATAGATTTTAGAGGAAAAAGAAAAATGGGCTTCAGATATACGAACTTGTCTATGTGAATTGGGATATGGATGTGTACGGGAATATCAAGGAGTCGGTAATGAGAATGTGTTTTTGAAATCTTTTCGTTGCCGTTTAATAGACTGTAGATGGCAAAACTGGGAAATACATGTCCAATCATGTGATCGACACTGTAGATGGCAAAACTGGGAAAGTCATGTCCAATCATGTAATCGACTGTAGGATCTGTTCCTACAGACCTTATACTTCTGCACATGTAGTTACAAATTGTCTTTTGCTTAATATTGACAGACACTTACGATTCATATTAACACGATTTATATTTGGCATTTCTAAAATCAATTTGCACAGGTATCGCTACAAAAATGTTAATCATTTAGAGAATCTGTGACCTATGTGCAACGAGTCAACCGAAGATGAAGTTCATTTTGTTCTGAAGTGTCCTGGCTTGCATAATATTCGTGTAAAATTTATTTCAAAGAAATATTATGAACGCCCTTGTTGAACTTATATAAATCTTTTAAGTTAAGAGAAATAGTGTTGTTCTAATTTCTATAGTTTGATTATGTAAGCAGTTGAATGCTTATTGCCAGTTACGGCAATGTCTACATATCTTGTTATCGCCTCTCATTCACATGAGCCTATGGCATTAATGAATAAATCATTTGCGTCTGCGTCTGCGTCTCTCTCCCCCCCCCCCCCCCCCGCAACCCGCCCCCCTCCTCCCCACACACACACACACACACACACACACACGCTGAGCGATTACATAATTTCCATTTATTGTATTTTTAAACGAATCTTTTCTTAGGGGGTGGGAGGTTCTTTCTTTCTTTCTTTCTTTCTTTCTTTCTTTCTTTCTATGTATCAAACTTTCTTCACAGGCAGACAAAGACTGCCCCGGGGGGAGGCAGAGGGGAGGGGTGGTGTGGAGAGATGTCTGTGTTGTCGTTCCTAGCACACACTGACAGTTTAGCCAACCGCAGTCTGCAGCAGAAGGAAGCGATGCCGTCTCTGGAACTTCCGCCTGTATCCTGCTAGCTCCTGTAAACAGTCTGGTATTTCAGGCACTCAGTATGCATCTGCGCGCAATGTGTGTGTGTGTGTGTGTGTGTGTGTGTGTGTGTGTGTGTGTGTGTGTGTGTGTGTGTGTGTGTGTGTGTGTGTGTGTGTGTGTGTGTGTGTGTGCTGTTGTTGAGCATTGGGATATTCGCACGCGTGCACGCAAGAAATAAAAGTGGGTGTACAAAGACACATTTGCATATACATATAGACACACCCATTTACATATATCTTTACTCACACACACGCACACACACACAGACACACACACACACACACACACACACACACACACACACACACACACACACACACACAAACCAATGAAATCCTCACATCCACACACACCAAAATATAAGTGAACAAAGAAAAAACATAAAATCAAACAAGCCAAAAATCAAAACAAAGACAAATATGCACAGTAACAGAAAAAAGGCAACAGCACGTTGAATGAGAGAGTGGGGAGGAGGAGGAAGAGGAGGAGAAGAAGAAGAAGACATCTCTATTCTACATAGATTAAAGACAAAGGGCTTCATCTTATTCTTCCCTCTGTCTCCTTTTTTCTGTTCTGAAAGAGAGAGCGTGGAGAGGACATGGATGCATTTTGATATCAATTAAGTCTTTGTCGCTGTCTCAGTGTCATTGACTTGTGTATATATCCGTGTGCGTATGTGTGTGCATGTGTATGAGTGAGAGAGAGAGAGAGAGAGAGAGAGAGAGAGAGACAGACAGAGTCAGACAGACAGACATAGAGACAGAGACAGACAGAATATGAGCGTTCTCTTCCTTTACCTGACATCACTTTCAAAACCACCCTTAAAAAAAGGTAAACCTTAATGAATAGTCGGGGAAAAGAAGATGAAGTTGTTTAACCCTAAATGTTTCTGGTTGTGTCAGTTCACTCGAGGCTAACTTTCAAGTCTTATTTTACTTCAGTTGTTGGTTTTTGTTGTTGTTGTTGTTGTTTTCAAGGCCCGGCTAAGCACGTCGGGATACGCTGTTGGTCAGGCATCTGCTTAGCAGATGTGATGTAGCGTATAAGGACTTGACCGAACGCAGTGACACCTCCTTGAGCTGAACTGAACTCCAGGCTATGACGGTTTAATTTCCGCAAAAAAGGATCAAACGTCCGCAAAAATGGAGTAGTTCACTCACACAGGATATAAACCCACCATCAAGAACGGATCTTGGTAAAATCTCCCTTCCCTGTGAACAATTGCTGTGCAACAAGCTCACCCGTTGTATTTCGGTCGTAAAACCTGCAGGATTAACCGTCAGGCCAAAAGCCCATTTGGGGTGACTTTCAGTTTCAGTTTCTCAAGGAGGCACCACTGACCTCGGACAAATCCATATACGCTACACCACATCTGCTTTAGGAAACGCCTGGCCAGCAGTCTAGTCCAACGCACTTTAATCAGGTCGTGAGGGGGAATAAAATCAAATCAAGTAAGAGATACACAAACAAATCAATGGGTAAGTCATTACATTGATATTGATGAATAAATGATCCAAACCCTCCAGTGAAAACAGAAGTAGAAACAAAATAAAACTGATAATTAAGCCAATGGATGGAGGAATAGAAAGAAAAAGAGAGAGATGTGAATAGTAATATGAATAACAATGATAATATTAACACACATACAGAGAGAGAGAGAGAGAGAGAGAGAGAGAGAGAGAGAGAGAGAGAGAGAGAGAGAGATACGCAAACACACTTGCGCAACAAAAATATACAACCAATATACAGTCTTACAGCGAACACACACACACACACACACACACACACACACACACACACACACACACACACACACACACACACACACACACACACACACACACACACACACACACACACACACATGTACTCGGGCTCAATACTACACATAAAAGTACACACGCGCCGACACAAAAAAACACATAAACCCACCATGGATGAATAATGGTCAAAATCTCCTTCCCATCTGAACAACTGCTGTGCACGAGCAACCCAGTTGTATTTCGGTCGTAAAGCTGCAGGATTAACCGCCAAGCTGACCCCCCATTCCGATGAGCTCTGGTTGTGTAGAAGCACCGAAGCTTTCTCTCCGAGAGAGGAGGATTCTTCTTCGCTATCTATCAAATTGTGACGGCAATCGAATTTCCCCCAAGCAGCGGGAAGCCTGCTTCTGCGTTGGCGAAACTGGATTTAATTATTAATCCAAGAATAGTGCTTCCCTTTAATCTGCTTACTAGGCTGCTGTTTTGTAGCATCACGTTTTTCTCCTTTTTTTCCCCATCTTATGGATTTGTTTGGATCTTTGATTGGTGAATTCGCCCAAGCTGGTTTTATGACGAAACTTGAAATGTTTTTTCCTCCCTGTCAGCACGTTTCATTAATCAATGATCACCCCCACCTCTACCGCCCCAGCATAGCCCATCACCACCACCCCTCCCCCAATCTTCCACCCCTATCCCGCTCCTCCCTAAAGGATTAGGATCGATCCTTGGCGTGGAGCATCTTGGAGTTAGATCGGAGGTTGGATATGTAGGTTATATTTTCTTTTTCGTTCAATGCTCTCTCTCTCTTTCTGTGTGTGTGTGTGTGTGTGTGTGTGTGTGTGTGTGTGTGTGTGTGTGTGTGTGTGTGTGTGTGTGTGTGTGTGTGTGTGTGTGTGTGTGTGTGTGTGTGTGTGTGTGTGTGTGTGTGTGTGTGTGTGTGTTTTCGTTCCTTTCTCTTCTTCGTCTTCCTCGTCGTCATTCTTTCTTTTCCATTCGGACTTCCATTCGTATCACATCGGGTTGGGATGTAAAACGTTATAGCCTCCTGTTCTTTCTTTCTTTCTCTCTTTCTTTCTTTCTTTCTTTTTTTTTCTTTCTTTCTTTCTCTCTTCCCACGTTCCTTTTCCGTTCGTACTTTGATTCTTATCACCCCCTATCTCTCTCTCTCCCTCCCTCTCCCTCCCTCTCTCACCATCTGACAACTTCCATCAGAGTTGCTGTGGAACATAATGGGCACAGGGGGTTCATCATTGTGCGATGTGGTGATGGAAGTTATTTGGGGAAAAAAAAAAAAAAAAAAAAAAAAATATATATATATATATATATATATATATATATATATATATATATATATATATATAACGCTGCCGTTTCTTTGATCGACGAGGAAAGGAAGCATCAGTTTTAGTCTACTTGTTCCAGATGTGTTCTGCCCGTGCTGTGTTGGTGTCTGGAAGAGGGGGTCGGGGTGAGGGGAGAGGGGGGGAGGGGCTGGGAGGGTACACAGGGCATTGCAGGGACTTCATCTGCTTCTCATCACCAGTCTTTATAATGACGTCTTTCTCCTCAGGCCTGGAAGGGTAGCTCGTTTCTCGCTCTTCACCTTTCGTGTCAGAAATGGAAAAAGCAGCTTCTGCACCGGTTGCGCTTTTGCCTTGTTGTTGCTGTGGTTGTTTCCATCGCACCATGATATATATATTTCACACAGGTATGTGCGCGTGCACTCACACAGACATACGCACTCACACAGACAGACAGACAGACAGACAGACAGACAGACACACACGCACACACACACACACACACACACACACACACACACACACACCTACACTCACACACACACACACACACACACACACACACACACACACACACACACACACACACACACACATACGCACGCACGCACACGCACACGCACACATTCACAGATAAAAGCACGCGCATGTCTGTCTGTCTGTCTCTCTGTGTGTGTCTCTGTCTCTCTCTCTCTCTCTCTCTC
>NC_134876.1:100759167-100761667 GCF_041734735.1 Babylonia areolata | reverse complement strand
GTGAAGAAATAAGTATGTGCTCGTTCCTGTCATTGCTCGTGTGGTAAAATGAAGTTGGTGGTGGTGGGGGATTTTTGATTGTTTCTTCTGCATCCGAAAATGTTGTCATTTACTTGTGGTTTTTTATGGCAATCATTTTGTGGCAAGTGCCGTCATGTATAATATAAAAAAAGAAGCGTGGTTTAATGGTGGCAAATGCCATAAAACAGATATAGTGTGAAACACTTATTAATCAAGAGAAAAGAAGGAAAATCAGGAAAGAAAGAAAATCTAAAAGACTGCGCAGGGTTTTTGGTTGATGCTCGCAAAATGCAACGAGCATTTTCTTGTTCCTGTAGTTCTAGTTCTGTGGTGGTGGTGGGTTTTTTTTTTGATTTTTTTGTTTGTGTGTGTGTGTGTGTGTGTGTGTGTGTGTGTGTGTGTGTGTGTGTGTGTGTGTGAAATGATGCTTTGAAAGAGAGAGACAGAGACAGAGACAGACAGAGACAGAGAGACAGAGACAAGGCGGAGGGGGCGTTAAACATGTACACGTTCCCATCATTGCTCATGTGATAAAATACAGTTGTAATTCTTGGTTTTGTTTGGTTGTTGCTGTTTTTTGCGCCCGAAAAGAAAAGGCTGTCATTTACTTGTTTCGCCTGGCAATCATTTCATGACAAGTGCCGCCATATAAAAAAGCTCAGTTTTCTTGTGGCAAATTGCCATGAAACTGATGTCTTGCAGAGACATTTATCATGTATGTGAATGGAACGAAAATCAGGAAAAAAAACAAAAAAACAGTTTATAATAATGGCTTTTCTCAGTGAAACTACACAAATATGCTTTCTCCCAGTTTACACGCACGGGCACGCGTGTGTGTGTATGAATGTATGTGTGTGTGTGTGTGTGTGTGTGTGTGTGTGTGTGTGTGTGTGTGAGAACGCGCATGTGTGTGTGCGTGCGTTTGTGCGTGTTTGAGTGAGTGAGTGAGTGTGTGTGTGTGTGTGTGTGTGTGTGTGTGTGTGTGTGTGTGTGTGTGTGAACGCGCATGTGTGTGTGCGTGCGTTTGTGTGTGCTTGAGTGAGAGAGAGAGAGAGAGAGAGAGAGAGAGTGTGTGTGTGTGTGTGTGTGTGTGTGTGTGTGTGTGTGTGTGTGTGTGTGTGTGTGTGAGAGAGAGAGCTAGTGTGTGTATGACTGTGTTTGAGTGATTGTGTGTGTGTGTGTGTGTGTGTGCGTGCGCGCACGTGTGTGTGTGTGTGGGTGGGGGGGGGGTGACATTGTGTATGTGTGTCGGTGTGTGTGTGCATTCGCGCGCGCGCGCGTGAGTGGGTGTATGTGTGTGTGGGGGGAGGGGGGAGGGGAGTGGGGGGGTGACATTGTGTATGTGTGTCGGTGTCCACGCATGTATGTGTGTATGCGCGCGCGTGTATGGATATGTGTTTGTTCTCCGCTCACAAGCTGGAAATTCCGTGATGCCTTCAGCCGCTGCTGCCAGTTGGGTGTGGGTTTCGTCCTCGGGAAGAAAGAGCTCGCCTTGGTCCGCCTGCCTGTCTGTGTGCTGTTGAGCATCCTGCGTGTGAATGCTTCACATACATCAGGCACAGAAATACGTCATATGCATCCTGCGTGTGAATGCTTCACATACATCAGGCACAGAAATACGTCATATACATCCTGCGTGTGAATGCTTCACATACATCAGGCACAGAAATACGTCATATACATCAAGCATGTGAATGCTTCAGATACATCAGGCACAGAAATTCGTTATATACATCCTGCGTATGAATGCTTCACATACATCAGGCACAGAAATACGTCATCTACATCCTGCGTTTAGATAGATCATATGCGTCCTGCATATAGATATATGCATCATTCATGTGAACAAATCATATACATCGTGCAAATATATATGTATATCTCACACACGTTCTGCATGTGAATATGTCTAGATATACACCCTGCATGTGAATATATAACATGTGCAACCTGCATGCGAATATAGCATACACATCCTACACATAAATACATCATATGCATCATCCATGTTGATATAACACATACACTATGCATGTGAATACATCATACACATCATGCATATGAATACATTATATACATCATGCATGCTAATATAGTGGATACATCCTATAATTATGTGAAAATACCATTTACATCCTGCATGCATATATATACCATCTACACTGCGAATCCGAATATATCATGATTCATATACACCCTACATGTGAACACATTATATATATGAACCATGCATCGTACGTGTTAATACCTCAACGATCTTACGCAACCTTCATGTGAATACCTTACATAAGTATATCCTGCATCTACATATACCATATACATCCTGAATGCAAATATATCACCATTATCATCGTCATTATCATCATCATCTTCATCATCATATAAAGGAAAGGTTAAAATCAGTTTACTGAATACTATCAACAAGTGGCCTCGTAACAATGTTCTCTACATGTACCATATACAGTCTGAACGTGAATAT
>NC_134876.1:100744167-100746667 GCF_041734735.1 Babylonia areolata | reverse complement strand
GGGACGATAAGAAAAGAAAAAAAAATCGATGCGTTATACGTCACACTTTTGAATTAATGTTTATGATATAAACTGGAATACGTGAAGACAGGATTGCAACAAGACAAAAAGGACTGCACTGGGGTGACGCTCTCTGTCTCTGTCTCTGTCTCTGTCTCCCTCTGTCTGTCTATCTATATGTCTCTTCCTCCTCCCTCCTTTCTCTATCTCTCCCTCCTCTCTTTCTCTATATATATCTCCCTCCTCTCTCTCTATACTCACTCTCCTCTCTCTCTATACTCTCCCTCCTCCCTCCTCTCTCTCCTCTCTCTCTCTATCTTCCACCTCCCTCCTTTCTACCTCTCTCTTTCTCTCTCTCTCACTCTCTCTCTATATACTCTCCCTCCTCTCTCTCTATACTCTCCCTCCTCCCTCCTCTCTCTCCTCTCTCTCTCTATCTTCCACCTCCCTCCTTTCTGTCTACTTCTCTCTCTCTTTTTTCTCTCTCTATCCCTCTCTATCTCTCTCTCCTCTCTCTCTTCCAAATCCCTCCTCCCCCCTCTCTCCTCTATCTCTCCCTCCCCCTCTCTCTCTCTTTCTTTCTTTCTCTCTCTTCCTCCTCTCCTCTCTCTCTCCCAAATTCCTCCTCCCTCCTCTCTCTATTTCCCACCTCCCTCCTCTCTCCTCGATCTCTCCCCTCCCTCTCTCTCTATCTCTCCCTCCTCTCTCTCTCCCGCCTCTCCTCTCTCTCTCCCACCTCCCTCCTCTATCTCTCCCTCCTCCCTCCCTCTCTCTCTTTCTTTCTCTTTATCTCTCTCTCTCTTTCTTTTTCTTTCTCTCTCCCTCCTCCCTCCTCTCTCTCCCATCTCCCTCCTCTCTCGTCTATCCCTCTTCTCTCTCTCTCTCCCTTCCACCTCTCTCTCTCTCTCTCTCTCTCTCTCTCTCTCTCTCTCTCTCTCTCCTCTCTCTCCTGGACATGTTCAACCAGGTTTCACACAGATGGAAACTTTGATGTGACAGGAAAAGTAATACAACAACACGGGTTTTGTTGGAGAATAATAAAAGGTGTCGGCCAATGACAGAGACAGAGTGAAGTGTGCATGTGATAGAACAAGTCCTCAGAGACAGGATGAGACTACAAGACAACAAGAAAGAAATTAAAAAATAGAATAATTTAGAGCCAAAAATGTGGAAAAAAAGTAAACCAAGGATCAATGAAAAAGAAAAATGCAAACCAAATCCTGGTATCTGTCCAGCAGACAAAGCAGACTGTTGGTGCTGGTGGAACTGAAACTCACCGGTATTACTGTTGTAGTAGTGTGCTCAGCACAGCTGTCTGTACAAAGTGTCCTTCAGGTGGACCGCCCCTTGAAGAACGCTTTGTACACCAGTCTGTACACTCCCTCCGGGGGCAGTTTTCCTTTATGCTTTTTGCAAAAAAAACACCACTAAACAGCAGGGATTTCTTCTCACTTCCACCATCAAAGCTAAAAAAAAAAATGCCCCACATAAAAAACACCATATAACCGTTTCGATGTTTCTCTCTATGTCTCTGTCTCTCTCTGTCTCTCTGTCCCTGTCCCTGTTTCTGTCTGTGTGTGTGTGTGTGTCTCTGTCTCTTTCTCTCTTTCTTTGTGTCTTTTTTATTTTATTTTATTTTTTTTATCTCACTCCCTATCGGTTTCGCTTTTCTATTTCAGATATTCACTTTGTTGTTTCATTTCTGTTCTATTTTTATCCAACCATAAAAACACGGGGTAAAATGAACGAAAAAAAAACCTGTCTATGTAACACATACACAAGAAAAAGACAGAAGAAGAAGGAAAAAATCTTGAGAAAACGTACAAACGCACAAACGTATCAAATAACTGACATACGAATAAATATCTATCAAAGATGAAAGTGAACGATGAAGTGACAGAATGAGAGAGAGACACAGACACAGAGACAGAGACAGAGCGAAACAGGCAAACAGACAGACAGACAGACTCGTGGATTACATTTTTGAAGGGAAAAAAAGTCACTTTCTCCTTGAATTGCTTTCGCAGAGGGGATTTAGGAAGTTTGACAAGGAAATTAAATTGACAACTCCCGAAAATGAGTTGTGGATTCACTTACGTCTACAGTTAATCCCACTCAGCCCCGCCCTAACTCTCCGTCTCATTACGTGAGCAAAGAGTTGCTCAGAAAGAAGAAGAAGGAAAGAAATAATCAATCTTCCCTCAACCTTTTACAACCACTTGACAAGCATCTGAACTTTGGCCGTCTTGATTCCCATGTTTGACTCGTGGATTCGATGAATGAACCGAACGTCACTGGATTAAAGTACAAATAAAGAACAAAAGAAAAAAAATTCGGAGAGCAAGAAAAACAATAAATAAATTAAGGGAGAGAAAAGAAAGAGAAAAAACAAAAAAACAAAAACAAGAAATAAATATCAATACAGAAAGAAAGAGGAACAGAAAGAAGACCCAAAGAGTGAATGAATGGATGATAAAAGGATAGAAAGAAAGATACAATT